>NC_090649.1:333151059-333272553 GCF_040937935.1 Hyperolius riggenbachi | reverse complement strand
TAAGTTTGCGGTGCGACTTTAACGTGGCATCAAAACGCAACGTCCCACTGTGAATCTAGCCTTAAACTTTTGGAGACATCATCAATTGTCCCGCTTTTTTACATTCTGTGCTTCCACCTTTTGCCCAATAACTTCTCTAATGGAGTGGGAACAAATCTCTATTAAAGAGTAAAAGATAGAACATGCAATTTCACTTCTACATCAGATGATCCTTAGAGACATGCAGTATATAAAACCTCTTCATATTTCATAAAAGATTCATGGGATAAGGAGACTGGTTAGCAATGCTCAACTCACTAACATAATTTAAATGTTCCCATTGAAATGAAACAAATCTCATTGGCTGTTTGTGGCTCCACCCCGTTTGTGATTTTGCACCCTAGTCACCCAATAACCGACAGTACCAGGTTTGAGGTCTCTGCCATTAACAGTGTAAGAATGGCTGCAGTTTATATTTTCCCATGTAAAAAGTTTAGTTGTTGGCTCTGCCCACTTTTTCTAACCTTGACACACAGTCACTCAATGACCAAATTTATGAGCTTTGGGGTCCTTGGCATCAATAATTTAAATTTTACCATAAATTACACGAATCTGATTGGCAGTTTGTAGCTCTGCCCTTTTTCTGAATTTGAGCCCCCGTAACCCAATGATTGACTGTACCATGTTTGAGGCCTCTGCTTTTAACAGTATAAAAATGGCAGTAATTTAAATATTCCCCTTGAAAATCAATAGGTGAATTTTGATTAGCTGGTATAGGTTCCACCCATCTACCCGAATATTAATCCCCAGGGCCGCCATCAGCGGGGCAACTAGCACTAGAGTGATGGGCCCAGCCCCCCCCCCCCCCCCCAATGTACAGGGCTGCTGCTAGCTACAAGCACAGAGGGGGCCTTGCCAAGCTAAACCGTCAGCTCCAGCTGCCATCATCTTCTGCCCTGTGGCCCCCAGCTTCCCGTAACTCATATGGCCCGATCCATGCGCTGAACCTCACCAATGTCCTGCATTGCATCCTGGCCATCACCATGGTTACTTCCAGCATGAACATCTGACATCATGAGATGCGCATGCCGGAATTAACCATAGTGATGGCCGGGACGCCATGCTGTGAGCGGAAGAGCAGCGAGGTTTGGCACGTGGATCTGGGCCATGTGAGTTGTTGGTGAAAAGGAATACAGGGAGGGAGGACTTGGGAACAAGGTGCACAAGGGTGGGGAAAGCTGAGAGCAGAAAATGTGACACAGGGACGAAAAATGACAATAGGAGATAATTTTCCATCTTCAATTTAAATACATTTTCAACACTCTGCAATTGTTTATATAATTGGTTCACCTTCCCCCTGCAACCAAGGTTGCTTATATATCCATCAGCACTGCACTAGCACTTTAGTCTCTTTTTTTCTCTCATACCTATGTATACTGCACTAGTGCCTTCACTATAGCGTCACCATATTATCCTGACATCATCATGCACTACACTGAGTTTTATTTATTTAAATTGTAACTAAATATGGCGTATATGTTATATGATATTCACTGCAGAAATCATTATAGCAATGTTTGTCTCTTGTCTACAGTTTGTCCCCACCTTATTGCCTGATGAAGCGGGCTTGGCCTGCGAAATGCATTGCACTTTTGGGGTACTTTACAATAAATGTATTTATTACTATACAGACAGTCTTTCATGTCTGCTTTCCGGAGGTAAGTCCACCGCTTCCTCCAAGCGAATTTTAAAAGTTTTATCCATTTTTATCCTGCTGGTGCCTCTGTTCTCTTGTTGCTATATTGTGACCACCCTTGGTGGAGGAGTGACCTATCCCCTTTTTTTCTGATCTACAGAGAGCAACTTTTTAATCCTGAGTGGGGACAGGTCTAATCTCCTCCTCTGCCTGTACAGTGGTTGCCTATAAGGTAACCCATGTTTGTGAGTATACTTATCTCACTTATTGTTATATCCAATTTCTTTTGACATACTACACTATATTGGTCTCTCGGTTTCCCTATTTTTATACTTGTTATTCAGGTCACCTCCCAGTTGCTGTTTAGAGATGTCCCGAACGGTTTGCACAGGGCCGGCCCGCTCATGAGGAGGGGTGAACCTTTTGCCTCAGGCGGCACTTCTGGGGGGGCGGCACCCACCCGTCCGTAGGTGCAGGGGCCGGCCGCTGAGCTGGAGGGGTAGCGGGCAGGACGGGGGTATTGGGCCTAGCGGTGGGGTCGCCTGGGTTCCCCGATCTGTGCTCCCCTCCACCTTTAAATCGTTAGGAAGCAGCCGATAGGAAGAGGCACGGGCGGGGAGGACTCAACTTTTCCGCGTTCCAGCGTGCGATCCACTGGCATCACTTCCTGCAACGCCGCCCCATGGGGGGGCAATTTTTTCCAAATTTGCCTCAGGCGGCAAAAAGTCTAGGGCCGGCCCTGGGTTCGCATGCAAACTTATTCACGCGAGCAACGCAAACTTTATGGTGGTTCAACCCGTCCCCTATACTACATCATTTGGCTAATCTTTGACCCTCTACATCACAGTCAGCAGACACATGGCAGCCAATCAGGCTGCACTCCCTCCTGGAGCCCACCCTCCCTCCTTATATAAGGCAACAGCGTCGGCCATTTTCTCATTCTGTGTGCTGCAGTATTAGTGAGAGAAGGGAGAAACATTGGAGAGATAGAGAAAGTGATAGTTAGGAGGTCTGTTAGCTTGCTGAAAAGCACCACCAAAACAACTCTTTTGAGAGCTAATGTTCTTGTGATGTGTTTTTTATTTTTGTGTGGCCCACTGACACTGCATATACAGCCCTGTCTGTCGCAACTGGTTCTTGCTAATTGCTATACTGTGCCAGGCCCAGCACATTCAGTGCCTACCTTTCAGGGGCGTAACTAGAAGTCCCCGGGCCCCCCTGCAAGAATTTGAGTGGCCCCCCTGGGGCCCGCTCATGGCCATTTGGGGGGGGGGGGGGCAGTAGGGGTCGCAGCATGTGTCTAGTATAATATACTTTGCATGCAAACCATATTGGAAGCTAAAGTTCCTCCTAGTTTAATAAATGGTAGCACTTGTCTTGGATGCAGGGCATGCATTTTTCAGTCTGTCAGAGGCGGTGTATGCCTGTGCGATTAACCATTCTATTGCAACATGTGTTTAGGGACGCGCAGCCTTTTCCCCCCACCTTTTCGTAACTATGTAACTGTCAGGTTAGCTGCTCCCAGCCCCTCCTCCTGAGTTTTCTGTTTGCATAATAAGTATTAGCAGATTTGCATATGATTTGCATCTGAATTGAATGCAAAGTGTGCAGAAAATCTATTTAGGTGCTGCACACTGAGCTGGTGGTCATTTCAGATGCAGCCTTAGTGGTATGCGCTGGCGTTCTCCTCGCTGTTCAACAAAATGTAAGTTACACATTTTTTTTTGCTTAGCTGCTCCCAAGGTTTTAAATTTAGGTTAGGTCACTTGCCTGGAGGTTTGCCTCACCGTGGCGCAAGTGCCTAGTATAATATACTTTGCATGCAAACCATATTGGAAGCTAAAGTTCCTCCTAGTTTAATAAATGTTAGCACTTGTCTTGGATGCAGGGCATGCATTTTTCAGTCTGGCAGTGCGATTAACCATTCAATTGCAGCATGTGTTTAGGGACGCGCAGCCTTTCCCCCCCCACCTATTTTTCATCACTACCTTCCCGAGTCGGGACTTGTGTGCCATGCCTGCTGCCTTCCTTGGATGTGTGGTGGTAGCCGTTTCTCAGGGTCCCACTCCGGACCGGAATCGAACCCTGATTCCCCAGCCGTACCCTTTCTTTTACAATGGTAGAGAAAGAACCATCGACAGTCTGAGCAGCGATGAACCCCTGGACTACTGGGTGTGCAGGCTTAACCTGTGGCCAGAGCTGTCACAATTTGCAATCCAACTTCTGGCTTGCCCTGCCTCAAGTGTCCTGTCAGAAAGGACCTTCAATGCTGGAGGCATTGTCAGTGAGAAGAGAAGTCACCTAGGTCAAAAAGATGTTCAGTACCTCACCTTTATTAAAATGAATGAGGCATGGATCCCAGAGGGCAGTCCTGCCTGCCGGCTGCTGCTGCCTGCCTCAAGACCATGTCATGTCCCCTACACAGCATCTTTGCCTGCAGGCCGCTTGACTGCCTTCTCTGCCACCACCAACAGAGTCCAGGACTCCAGGTGGATTCCTGAACAACAAGAATAATAATTTTTCTGGTGCGTGTACATGCCTGCCTAATTTTTCTGGATGCACTGGGACTGCAACAACAAAACAAAAGGCATGTACATGTGTCAATTCCCCTTCGTGATCCTTACCTTGCCGCGGTGAAGGGGCTTGCGTATCACAATGAAGCAATGACCAGACCTATATGAGTGTATTGGGGGGCACACCCAAGATAATAAGGTTGTTGCTTCATTGTGGACAGACCGTATTTGATCAGCTGGACAGTCACTGTTGTTCTGTCATTGAGCTACCTCAGCCCGACCATATGGACTTGAAAACCGCCATCGCCTGCACTCTCGCCATGGTGCGCACCTGTCCAGCATGGCCATCACTACATAAACAGCTGTTTGCAGTGCGTTACACAGTGAGTTTGGTCTGTCAATGTGAAGCAGTACACTAATCACACTACTTGATCCATGTATACACACGCAAGATGTTTTAAAGCACTTTATACCTCCAATTTGGGAATGCAATGTGATTTTTGCTCTTTAGGGATTATAACCCTGCTGTGCATCAAATCCGTAATTTTCCCCGGGACTTTTGGCATGTATCCCACTCCGGCATGCCCCCCTCCAGGTGTTAGACCCCTTGAAACATCTTTTCCATCACTTTTGTGGCCAGAATTAGTGTTTGTAGTTTTGAAAGTTCGCCTGCCCATTGAAGTCTCCTGCGGTTCACATGATTCGCCAGTTCACAAACTTTTTCGCAAGTTGGCGTTCCCGGTCCGCAATAAAAAAAAAACACGGGTTCACGACATCTCTATTGTTGTTTTCCCCAGCTTAGTTTGTCCAACCTTTCTTTTAATTGAGACCTTTCATAATTCTGATTAATTTATTTGGGGTCTTTGTACCTGTTCTAGAACATCAATTTCTTTGATGCACTCAAAACTGTATCCCAAACTCAGAAGTGATTTATACAGAGGCAGTAGCAAGCATCTCAAGATTTTATTTCCCATTGTATGCATCCCAGAATTCTATTTGTTTTAGCTGCCAATGTTTGGCATTTATATGCTAACTTAACTTGTTATCTGTGAGCATTCCCAAGTCCTTCTCCAAGTCTTATGTTCTGAGTGTGCTGTGCAAAAATGTTGCACTTTAAGGCAGCCAGTGTATTTCAAACTAAACTAGACACTTTATTTGAAATCTTGGGATACTTAAAGGATATTGCACTTAAAAACACTCTTCACATAATGCTCTACAACTGCCTTGTGATCAGTAACACGAATATATTGCATGATTGCTTCTTCTGGAAATCTCCTACAACTGCAGAGGACATCATAGCAATGTCTACAGCAACTGTTCAGCAAAACATTATTTCTATCATTTCTATCATTCTACTGCTACAGAGAATAACAAGACACTCTCACCTCATAACTGATACTGACAAAAACAATCTCCTCATCTGTACTAATACAGCTGATGGCAAGAACTTGTTACAGCATGGGGTGGTGCTGGGGGAAGGGAAAACACGGGTGGAATGGTAAATGAATTATATGCAATAATGCTAACTGTTGTAACTTTATTACTTTCTTAGGATGATTGTGCAATCATTGCTGCAGTGATCCAAGATGCGGCATTCCCATCTTAAGAACATTCTTGTTCTGTCGTTTGGAATCTTACTTTTGTACGTTGCATATATGGGACTTCAGACTTTACAGGTAAACTATCACATCAGCATAATATCTGCAGGTCTTCTTAAACTCTGTCTTAATTTGTCTGTGTATATGTTTTATTTCATACATTTATATATCACTTCTGTACAGTTTCACAGAACATAACATTTCTCCATACAGTTCCTAAAAAGGTCTCTCAGAATAATGGATATCACAGAGTTGGAGCCATGTACAGTATGGGGAGAAGTCAATAGAATTTTATGAGCAGATTGCCATGATTGGGGCACTAATGCAATAAAGTGACAAGGGTGGTTACTAGGAGTAGCCACATGTTTAGTGTACTGGTTAAGGGCTCTGCCTTTGACACGGGAGACCAGGGTTTATTTCCTGGCTAGGGTCAGTACCTATAGTTCTTGGGCAATTCAGTAATAAGTCCTTGGGCAAGAATTCCTAACACTGCAGGGTGGCCTCTTGAGTGCTTCCTTAGTGGCAAAAAACGCTATACAAGTGTTAGTAGTTAGAAGTATGTTTAGTAAATAGATAAAGTGAAGGTGGTAAACAATCTACAATTACAGGGAAATCCATATAAAATCCTACAATCAGGGCAGCCTGCAGTAGTAAAGTCGCAATGAGGTAGCTAGGTGCAACCGCATGTTCTACTAGAATAAATCCAGGGGAAATCAAAGTCCATATAACCGATCTGAAAGTTGGGGAGTGCAGCAAGCGATCACAATTCTGGAACAGGCCAAAGTTCATCAGCTAGCAGAAGATATGTTCAAAGCAAATTATAAACTCCAAGGCATGATTAAACAGATGTAGGATGGAATTGCAAAGATCAGGTTTCCACCAGATACAGTATAGTGTTTAAGATCAAGTCTCAGGTTATACAGGTTGCAAAATTAGGCTTGAGGTTCAGGTTTCAAATCAGATTTCTGGCACAGGCTTCTATGTCAAGATTTCAGGTTTAGATTTCAAGATCAGGATACAGGAATCAGAATCAGCTTCATTCACGACAGTTTTTGTACCTGAAATTATTTGTGGTACACTCGGCAGTGGTCACAGTACGATTCATGCAGTGAATAATGTACATTAAAGACCATGTAGACATGTAGATTATAGGACATGGGTTCATAAAGCAAGGATACCAGAGATGCGAGTGCGCAAGCCTGGGAGTCTTTGCTGAGGATGGGACTTGAGTTAAGGAGGAGGACTACTTGGGGAAAGAAAGTGTTCTTTTGCCTGGAGGTCTTGGTGGGGATGGTTCTGTAGAAGCAGCCTGAACGAATAAGGTTGAAGAAACACCTGCAGGGGTGGGAGGGGCTGTTATCTTGTTATCCCTGGAACTTAGTCTAGAAGTATATTTGAGGTTCAGTGGTGGCAGGGGTGACTACTCTTTGAAGTTTATACTTGTCGCTTGTAGTTGTGCCTACATACCAGACGATAACAGAGGAGCAGAGGATAGATTTGATGGTGCAGAAGCTGGTCATCAGCTCCTGTGACATTCCAAACTTTTTCAGATGTCTCAGAAAGAACATACTTTGCTGAGCCTTATTTGGGGTTTTGGGGGTGTAAACCCCCACCCACCTCAAATAACTGGTGATGGTAGTGCCTACAAACCGAATGTTAAGTACACCTGGTGACATCAGTGCCTTTGATGGAGACCGGGTTGAGTGTGGATGCCATCTGTTGTCCTCAGTAAATTCAACAGTTTCAAATGCGTTTAAGACAAGATTGTTGCCTTTCACCCAGGGGCGTAACTAGAAGTCCCCGGGCCCCCCCTGCAAGAATTTTTTCCTGTTTTAACAGGAAGTAATGTGAAGACCTTGCAGATCAGAGAAGCCCTTGCAGATCGGAGACCTCCGTATAGCTGCTGCCGCCGCCACCACTGCTGCCACTTAGATAGATGCAGAAGGGGGAGCGCAGAGGGGAGAGCCCGAGGTGAAGGAGGGGGAGAGAATGTCCCCCCTCCCCGCTGATGTGCAAAGCTCTCCCCTCATGCTGCAACCTCTCCTGCCCCCCCCAAAACGGCCGTGAGCAGGCCCCAGGGGGGCCCCGGGCCCCTCGCGGGGCAGGGGCTGCTTCCCCTTTTGTTAAGCCAGTGCTTCCACCATTTGGAGATTCTCTAAATTGCTTTACTTTAGTATGTGTTGTCCCCATTTTCGCCATAGAGGCCAAGGATGGTGGTATCATTTTAGAATTTGATGACCTTGACAGAGTTAGCTGATGATGAAGTCAACACCGACTTGTACAAGGTTGTTGTAAAGAATATTCAGTTGTCCGTACAGTGCTCACACCCCACAGTCACAGAAAAAAAGTTCAAATATTAACAGTTTCACTGTGTGCAGCGATAACTCCACTAATTTACTGTAATATGCACTCTCACCAGCATTTAGTGTCTGATTTATCACAGATCAGCAATGTTCACTTTTTCAAATAGATTTCCTTCTCGGCATCTTTCTTTCTCCTATGTTGACACAGATGGGATGGCTGATTGTACCATAAACCAGCATACACGCTTAGATACAATCTTATCACTGTGCCAAACTCCCGTCTCGCTTCCACTTGTTCCTCAGGGAGAAATTGTGATACAACATAGCGTAAACCCGTATAGATCTTTGAATCCTTCTTTCCTATATCTGTGCAAAAGCTGCCTGCACCTGCCACTTTGCATGTCATGCAGACACCCTGCAACAACCAACTGTGCCTCCACACTGCCCGGTGTTTTATATTCCTTCACCGACCTCTTCACCACATGCTATAGAATAGAAAGAATGCAGGCTCACCAATTGTTATGCTGAGCTTTCAGGGACCAGCAATCAGCGCTTTGATGTAACTAGTATAACTCCAAATAGCAGCCTGATAAGTACCTAAAGGAACTAACCATCAGCTCCCATAGCGTAACTCCGTATTTATTCCAAGTAAAAAAGCTTAATATTACACTCACAGTGTTAAAAACAATATGCGCATGTAAAACTCAAAGCATAATATAATTGAAAATCTGTGGCGTGAGTTAGAGAGCTGTCCATGCTCTGAAGCCATCACACCTGAATGAACTGGAGGTGTTTTGTAAAGAGGAATGGCCCAAAATACCTTCAACCAGAATCCAGACTCTCATTGCAACCTACAGGAAGCGTTTAGAGGCTGTAATTTCTGCAAAAGGAGGATGAACTAAATATTGATTTCATTTCTTTTTTTGTGGTGCCCAAATTTATGCACCTGCCTAATTTTGTTTAAACAATTATTGCTCACTTTCTGTAAATCCAATAAACTTCATTTCACTTCTCAAATATCACCTACCTATGTAACTGTGTGCGTCTCCTATACAATATACAGTATTTAACTGACATTCTTCATTGTAACAACCAATGATTTATACAGGAAAATCGTGATGATTAACAAGGTTGCCCAAACTTTTGCATCCCACTGTACACCAAGCATGGAGTAACCAGGGCTTTCCCTCAAGGTTTACAGTTGGAAAACATGTTTTGTAGATGGCCACACCTGCACATGTAAGCAAGTGTTAGTGTTGCCAAAATTTTGTCTTTGTGGTAAAAATTTAGCCACACCATGGTATTCTTCAGGGACGACATTTTTCCATGAAAAGTTGCTGAAAGGATTAAAAGATTCAGTTTGTTTGGAAGTTTATCAGTTACCTTCTCATATTATTCTTTGAACAATCATTTGAGTTGATAACAGGCCCGTTTCTAGGGCCGTGCGGCCCGTGCCGTCGCCCGGGGCGCTGTTGGGAGCTGGTGGGAGGTGGGCGCTGTAATGGAGGGGGGAGCCGGAGCCGCGGGGAGGGCAGCCCGACCTCTCCCTCCCTTCCACTCCCCGGGCCGCCCTCCGTGCTCCCCCCTCAGATGCAGAGCAAGCCAGCCAGGGAGGAAGCGCTGTATACAACATACCTCCCTGCGTTCCAAGCGCTGCTCTCTAGCCGCCGGTCTCTTCCTCTCTGCCTATATGATGATACACACGCTGCTTCCGGAAGCAGCGTGTGTATCATCGTATATGCGGCAGAGAGAAAGAGACCGGCGGCGAGAGAGCAGCACTTGGAACGCAGGGAGGTATGTTGTATACAGCGCTTCCTCCCTGGCTGGCTCACTCTGCATCTGAGGGGGGAGCACGGAGGGCGGCCCAGGAGAGGGAGGGAGAGGGAGGGCTGCCCTCCCCGCGGCTCCGGCTCCCCCCTCTATTATGGGGGACAGCTACCTATCTAACCTACCCTGGGGGGGCACCTACCTAATCTAACCTACGCTGGTGGGCAGCTACCTAATCTAACCTATACTGGGGGGCAGCTACCTAATCTAACCTACGCTGGGGGGCAGCTACCTATCTAACCTAGACTGGGGGGCACCTACCTAATCTAACCTATACTGGGGGGGCACCTACCTAATCTAACCTATACTGGGGGGCACCTACCTAATCTAACCTACACTGGGGGACACCTACCTAATCTAACCGACACTGGGGGCAGCTACCTATCTAACCTACACTGGGGGGCAGCTACCTAATCTAACCTACACTGAGGGGCAGCTACCGATCTAACCTACACTGGGGGCACCTACCTATCTAACCTACGCTGGGGGCACTTATCTAACCTGTATTGGGGGCACCTACCTACCTACCTAGCCTATACAGGTGGCAACTATACTGGCTACCTATATTGCAGGCACCTACCTAAATAACCTATACTGGGGGCACCTACCTATCTAACCTATGCTGGGGGCAACTATTCTGGCTACCTATATTAGAGGCACCCACCTAGCTAACCTGTACTGGAGCACCTACCTATCTAACTTATACCGGGGGCGCCTGCCTATCTAACCTATATTGGGGGCAACTATACTGGCTACCTATACTGGAGGCACCTACCTGGCTAACCTATAGCGGGGGCAACTATACTGGCTCACCTATGCCTGGCTACCTATACTGGGGTACCTATTCTTGGTTACCTATACTGGGGGGACCTATACTAAGTGCAACTAGACCTGGCTAACCTATACTGCGGGCACCCATACCTTGCTCGGGGGGGGGGGGGCACAGTTTTTACACCCTCGCCCTGGGTGCTTTTTAGCCTAGAAACTGCACTGGTTGATAAGACTGAACAAACAGAGCAGAGTTTGTTTTCTGCAGATTCAGTGACTTTAGTGAGGAAGAGTTTGTATTCTGTGCTTATGTAGAGCTCCTCACAAAGATTTCTGAATTGTGATCATAAGCAAACGCAAGGGGGATTACAGCTGCCCAGTATCCCCCCTCAGACCAGGGCCGGTGCAGTGTCTGGCGACAAGCACGAGTTGAGACACCAGAATATCTGCAGGCATCCTGCAGCTCACAGCACTGCCCCCTTTCTTTCCCAGCTACAGTTGATTTTGGATATAGCAGCAGCGTGTGTACAGACTCAGAGCATGGAGCACGAGCATGTGTACAGAGCATGGAGCAGCAGTGTGTGTACAGAGCATGGAGTAGCAGTGTGTGTACAGAGTATGGAGCAGCTCTGGGGAACTTAAAGGGACTCCGAGCAGTGCAGAAACTATGGAAAGATGCATACCATTTTGAAGCTCTCTTTCTCCTCTTTCCAACGATATATAAACCGGCGCCCTACGCCTTTTAGTTTTTGCTATTTTCGCGATCGAATTCGCGGCCGCTGCGATTTCGATCACAAGAATATCGAAAACTAAGAGGCGTAGGGCGGCAGTTTTTGTGTCATTGGAAAGAGGAGAAAGAGAGCTTCAAAATGGTATGCATCTTTCCATAGTTACTTGTATTACACAGGGCGACTTTTCCCCAGCTCCATTCAGCTGCTGACTTTGGAGAAAAGTCGTCCTGTGTAATACAAGCAACTATGGAAAGATGCATACCATTTTGAAGCTCTCTTTCTCCTCTTTCCAACGACACATAAACCACCGCCCCACGCCTTTTAGTTTTCGATATTTTCGCGATCAAAATCGCGGTGGCGATTTCGATCACGAAAATAGTGAAAACTAAAAGGCGTAGGGCGGCGGTTTATATATCGTTGGAAAGAGGAGAAAGAGAGCTTCAAAATGGTATGCATCTTTCCAAAGTTTCTGCACTGCTCGGAGTCCCTTTAACAGAATTGAGTATGAGCCCAGCCCTGTGCCCCTGCTGTGTGAATGCTTCATTTTCCCCTTCATTAGCAATGTCGGCTGTCATTATTATCTGTATCCAAGCTGCTCCTGATCTATCCCATTGTCGGTTGGTCGGTCGGACGGGAAATTGCATTATGTGTACCGAGCATGAAGTCCTACCATATTATTATACTGTATTGTGCGTGGCTGAGGGAGACCTTTCAGGAATCCCCCCCTTGAAAATCCTAGGTTTGCTCCTGGTGATATACTAGGGGCTTGATTCACAAAGCGGTGATAACCCAGTTATCACGCCTAAAAGACTTTAGGCGTGATGACCTTTTCACCACTGAGTTATCACCGCTTTTTCCTGCTCTTCGCGCAAAGTTACCTCGCGTACGCGCGTTCGCGCGTGAGCGCGCGCGCAAAGTCCCATAGGGTTTAATGGGAGCTTCGCGCGAAGCGTCGGGTGCTGCGCGCGCACTTACGCGCGTACGCGCGGTAACTTCGCGCGAGTTTCTTCTTATCACGCCTAGAGTGAGTTTAGGCGTGATAAGGGGCTTTTCACTGGCGTGCAAACACTTTGCACCGCTTTGTGAATCAAGCCCTATATATGTAATGACAGCCCCTAGCTATGCTGTTCTGTGAACTGGGAACTTAACATACCTGACACAACCTGTAGACAAAAGCAAATATGATAATTATATGGGCAATGCAGAGTAGGTAGACACGTTTTGTATTGTATGATTATTGTATATTATACCAGACTGGATACTCAGAATTGGAAGTCATGCAGTATTTCTCAAACCTGTTCTCAGAAGCTTCTCACAGATCTTCCTTTCCAGATATGTGAGCACACGTGCACAGTGGCGTACTGACCACAGGGCTGCAGGTGCTCACAAGCCTGGGTGTAGCCATGGCTAGGGGTGCCGCTGTGGTGCTAAGCCACTGTGTTCTTCCACCTGGGACCTTTTTCCGTAGTTTGGGCAACATTTGGGAAAATAGCATCAGGCTGTGCATGGGACTGTACTACTTCCTGTACTAGATGTAGCACCCCTCCCCTTCCTGTCCGTGGGCAATGTATTTCCTTGCTCTCTACACACAGCCTGCAGTGAGTGAATGTGCAGAGCAGCAGGGTGAGTAGACAAAATAATTGCTGTGCTGTAGCTGGTACATTAGCAGGGAGAGGTGGCAGGACGTGTTCAGTGCTTCAGAAGTTGCCTGTCATTAGTAGCCATGTTCACTGGCTGCTGTAATACAGGAGTGCCCTGGACTATATCCTGATCAGAAGAATAATTAATCAATAATGCAGGGTAGTCTGCTGCTGCAGAAGCCAGTGATACAGGTGCTGACAGCCGACTTCTGTAGTGAGCGAAGAAGCAAGCTCCAGGCAATTTAGATGAGCACGATTGCAGGTAATCTGATCTATTCTCCCAGCTTCCCCTCCCACCCTGTTGTCTTCCCCATGACCCTTTCCTCTTTTCAGATTTCAATGACAGCATGTCCCTGCAAACTTCAGTCCTTCCTGCCATATGTCCTGTCCCACCAAGCTCTCTGTTTTGTGACTCTACCACTTTAGCCCCCCTCCTATGCATCCCCCACTGTCATATGGCCCCTTTTTCTGACTGTCCTCAGAGGAGCTCACAATCTAATCATACCATGGTCATAGTCTAATGTCCTACCATATTATTATTGTGTATTTAGAGTACAGAGTTTCATAACGGTTAGCTCCGTCCACCTCCTGATGACTCCTTTCCTCCCCAAATGGCCCAAACATTGCAGCAACCCACACGGCGCCCCAACCCATCAACCCTCCTATCAAAAAAATGGTGTTTTTTGTGGGGGGGTTCTTTAAATAACCAGTACCGGGTGTCAAATTCTATAGTTATGCCACTGGATGAGTGCATGGATTACATAAACATCTGAACTTCGCATTTTGGTATTGACGACATGACAGAAGGCTTTGGCTCCAAAGGTTTTTTAGTTGGACTCTGAGGGGTGGTCAGGCTATTAAATCCTGTTGTTCTGTGGTTGTGGGAGTTGAGACACAGTTGCAACAGAACTGGGGCTAATATATAGCTGAACTCTAGAAAGTGGCAGCATAGAGGGTCACTATGTAATGTACGAAGCTTGAAATTTCAGATAACGGCAGAGTTATCCACTGCTATCATCATGAAAAAAATGTTTTGTTGTGTTGCACAATGATGATAAAGTGCATGAATCTTGAGTAGGGGGCTTTAATGGAGGAGCGGGGGTTACTGTTAGGTTAGGGAGGGACGGAGGTAGTGTCAGGCATAAGTAAGGGAGGGTTAGTGTGAGAGAAGGGTTAGGGAAGGCCATAGTTGAATATAGATAAAATAACAGATGTTCTAACTATTGGCAATAATCATACTCTTTCATCCAGTGCCATAATTACTTGTATGCCTAGTGGTATATTTAATGGAATATTTAGAAGATTACTTACAGCCAGAGACAGAAGTAACTCCTTGGTGTTTGATATTTTTGTTGAAAATTTTATACAATTTTGACTATCATTCATGGGACTTTAAACTGCTCCCTACCCAATGGCATAGCAATAGGGGTTGCAGAGGTTGTGACTGCATCAGGCCCCTGGACCAGAGGGGCTTACTATAAGCCCTCCCTCCAACTCAGTATTAGCTCTTCTATGGCGCTATGCTCATCATCAAATGATCATTTCTACAGGGAGTGCAGAAATATTAGGCAAGTTCTATTTTTGAGGAATAATTTTATTATTAAACAACAACCATGTTCTCAATGAACCCAAAAAACTCATTAACCTCCTTAGCGGTAACCCCGTGCTGGACACGGGGTAAGCCGCGCAGGAGGATTTCTCAGGCCCCGCTGGGCCGATCTGTATAACTTTTTTTTATACACGTGTTACTCACGATCACCGCCGCCCCGCGCCAATTCGCCGCTATCCGCCGCATCAGAGGGTGCTCCCCAGCTGAGACCCGTGCGCTGCCTAGCCAATCAGTGCCAGGCAGCGCTGAGGGGTGGATCGGGACTCCCTCTGACGTCACGACGTCGATGACGTCTATGACGTCATCGCGGGCCGTCGCCATGTTCAGAACGGGATTTACGGATAGGCATATGCGCCGGCGGCGATCAGCGCATACGGGTGGACGCACAGGGAGGGGGGAAGCATGTAGCTAGCGCTAGGCTAGCTACATGCTAAAAAAAAAAAAGTTAAAAAACCCTACCATACCGCCAGGGAGGTTAGTATCAAAGCTGAATATTTTTGAAAGTAGTTTTTAGTTTGTTTTTAGTTTTAGCTATTTTAGGGGGATATCTGTGTGTGCAGGTGACTATTACTGTGCATAATTATTAGGCAACTTAACAAAAAACAAATATATACTCATTTCAATTATTTATTTTTACCAGTGAAACCAATATAACATCTCAACATTCACAAATATACATTTCTGACATTCAAAAACAAAACAAAAACAAATCAGTGACCAATATAGCCACATTTCTTTGCAAGGACACTCAAAAGCCTGTCATCCATGGATTCTGTCAGTGTTTTGATCTGTTCACCATCAACATTGTGTGCAGCAGCAACCACAGCCTCCCAGACACTGTTCAGAGAGGTGTACCGTTTTCCCTCCTTGTAAATCTCACATTTTATGATGGACCACAGGTTCTCAATGGGGTTCAGATCAGGTGAACAAGGTATATCTTCTTTTATACCCTTTCTTGCCAGCCACGCTGTGGAGTACTTGGACCCGTGTGATGGAGCATTGTCCTGCATGAAAATCATGTTTTTCTTGAAGGATGCAGACTTCTTCCTGTACCACTGCTTGAAGAAGGTGTCTTCCAAAAATTGGCAGTAGGACTGGGAGTTGAGCTTGACTCCATCCTCAACCCGAAAAGGCCCCACAAGCTAATCTTTGATGATACCAGCCCAAACCAGTACTCCACCTCCACCTTGCTGGCGTCTGAGTCGGACTGGAGCTCTCTGCCCTTTACCAATCCAGCCACAGGCCCATCCATCTGGCCCATCAAGACTCACTCTCATTTCATCAGTCCATAAAACCTTAGAAAAATCAGTCTTGAGATATTTCTTGGCCCAGTCTTGACGTTTCAGCTTGTGTGTCTTGTTTAGTGGTGGTCGTCTTTCAGCCTTTCTTACCTTGGCCATGTCTCTGAGTATTGCACACCTTGTGCTTTTGGGCACTCCAGTGATGTTGCAGCTCTGAAATATGGCCAAACTGGTGGCATCTTGGCAGCTGCATGCTTGACTTTTCTCAGTTCATGGGCAGTTATTTTGCGCCTTGGTTTTTCCACATGCTTCTTGCGACCCTGTTGACTATTTTGGATGAAACGCTTGATTGTTCGATCATCACGCTTCAGAAACTTTGCAATTTTAAGAGTGCTGCATCCCTCTGCAAGATATCTCACTATTTTTGACTTTTCTGAGCCTGTCAAGTCCTTCTTTTGACCCATGTTGCCAAAGGAAAGGAAGTTGCCTAATAATTATGCACACCTGATATGGGGTGTTGATGTCATTAGACCACACCCCTTCTCATTACAGAGATGCACATCACCTAATATGTTTAATTGGTAGTAGGCTTTCGAGCCTATACAGCTTGGAGTAAGACAACATGCATAAAGAGGATGATGTGGTCAAAATACTAATTTGCCTAATAATTCTGCACTCCCTGTATACATGCTTTGTATAGTGGTAATCATTAACAAACGGTTCCTCTACTCTGCTTACACTCTCATACTGTGGATGTCCTTGGCAGGCTTTGTTGCATCATATGAATTGTTATGTATAGAATGGTTGGGGGGGGGGGGGGGGATAGGGCAACTGTAAAACTTGCACTGGGGCCCAGGGTTTCTTAGCTATGCCACTGCCTCTACCTGGGAATAATACGTTATTTTGGGCAGCACGGTGGCGTAGTGGTTAGCGCTCTTGCCTTGCAGTGCTGGGTCCCCGGTTCGAATCCCAGCTAGGTCAACATCTGCAAGAGTTTGTATGTTCTCCCCGTGTCTGCGTGGGTTTCCTCCGGGCACTCCGGTTTCCTCCCACATCCCAAAAACATACAGATAAGTTAATTGGCTTCCCCCAAAAAAATTGGCCCTAGACTATGCATGCACTACACAGTACATACATATGACTATGGTAGTGACTAGATTGTGAGCCCCTCTGAGGGACAGTTAGTGACAAGACAATATACTCTGTACAGCGCTGCGTATTATGTCGGCGCTATATAAATACTTAAAGGGAACCTAAACTGAGAAGGATATGGATTTTTCCTTTTAAAATAATACTAGTTGCCTGACTCTCCTGCTGATCCTGTGTCTCTAATACTTTCAGCCACAGCCCCCTGAACAAGCATGCAGATCAGATGCTCTGAATGAAGTCAGACTGGATTAGCTGCATGCTTGTTTCAGGTCTGTGATTCAGCCACTACTGCAGCCAAAGAGATCAATAGGACTGCCAGGCAACTGGTATCGTTTAAAAGGAAAGAGCCATATCCCTTTCAGTTTAGGTTCCCTTTAAATAAATTGCGCCTATTCTATATAAATAATAGAAAAATAAATACTATTTATATGGGCCACAGTAGAGAATTTAGCTCAATAGAAATGACATGCACTTCATATCACCATGAGCAGCTTGTTCATGAGTGATTAGACACATATTTACACAACTTACAAAGCTACATTATGTCATTGACTAAGGTGTGTGAGACATCCTAGGTCTTTTTGCTGTAAATTGCTTTCTAACTTCTCTTTGAAGCATAATAATACAGCAAAATGAGGCCTTAGTCATAATAACACACCTGTGTGCATAAGCTTTTTTACGGCTATGGATAAAAGTCTGACTTTTTCTGATGCAGTCAGAAAGCATGGAAATTATTTATAGTAAGGTTGTCACGTGCAGCAGATTGCTACAAGCAGGCAATTTTTCTCTGATAATTCTTGTAATTTAGCGAGAGTTACATGAATTGAGGTTTGTCATACATTTGTCAACAAGGTGTGTTTGCCTCTTTTGGGCTGTTCCAACGCTACAGTATAAAATGAGCAATGACACCACTTTATCATTAGAAAGCAGTGAAAGCAGCTTTTACTACTTAAAGGGTTACTCTACCTGATAGGGCATATACAGTTTTATGCAAATGTATGGGCGACCCCCTAGCCAATTGAATATAAGCAACAACATCTTCTGCAGCACTTCACATAGTGCACTGAATGTTTGGGGAAAATGTTTTATCTTTGAGTCTGTATATGTGTCTGTGTCTCTGAGCTTATATCTGCCAAAGGTAAACACGATGGCAACTGTGGGGCATGCTAGTATGCTCGTTTTTTTTAGTATCAGGGGACTCTATCTCCATGAAGTCTCTATCCCTATGTGGTTGTGGCTTTCTCTATCTGTTCTGACCTATTGAAGCAGACATTTTGCATTTTGTATTTCTCTGAACCCCATCCTTGGTGCAGACTGTCAGTGCAGTTTGACATTATTGCAGTCTGATGTCATATTTGACATCAATACACCAGTGCACAAATAGAAATAAACTCTTTAAACTGTGACATGGCCTACTCAGGCCTGCAGTTGAGCTTTAACAGTATATAGTTTATTATATTCAAGACATCTGTTTATTAAGGGGAAAAAAGAGATATGAAACATATAAATACATCAAAGGGCAATATAATAGCTTGGCGGATGAGCTTTTTGTCCCCAGGCCTTCTCAAAGGACTAGAGGACATGATCTGCGCATGGAGGAAAAATGTTTTAGCCATTTATTTAGGAAAGGGTTCTTTACAGTAAGAGTGATTAAGATGTGGAATGCATTGCCACAGGAAGTAGTTATGGCAAACTCTATACCTGCATTTAAAGGGGGCTTAGTTGCTTTCCTTGCGTTGAAAGATATCCATGGCTACAATTACTAACTACTACTAGGTAATGCCTAATGATGTTGATCCAGGGATTTTATCTGATTGCCATCTGGAGTCGGAAAGGAATTTTTCCCTTTTGGGGATAATTGGACCATGCCTTGTAAGGGTTTTCACCTTCCTCTGGATCAACAGGGATATGTGAGGGAGCAGGCTGGTGTTGTACTTTATACTGGTTGAACTCGATGGACGTATGTCTTTTTTCAACCAAAATAACTATGTAACTATGTAACTATGAAACATTACAGTGATATTTTTTTCTCTCCTTATACAGAGTAGTCTTAATAGAATTGAAGGACTTGGAGTTGCCTCACTTAGTGTAATGTACGTGTCGCTCAGCCTCTCTTCATTATTACTTCCTCCTTTGCTCATTAAGAAGATTGGGTGCAAATGGACCATTGTGGCTTCTATGTGCTGCTTCATATCCTACAGTGTTTGCAACTTCTACCCAAGCTGGTATGTATGTGATTTGTTTCTTGCTGCCTGAATGAAATCACAAAGCGAAAAATTGTTCTTCACTCACAATGCAACATATCCAAAAAGTAGCATTGAGCTTAAACAGTGCAGAGCAACCACACGGTAAGGCATACAGTACAATGAAAGTATGGCTCACTGTCACTGTAAACGCCAAGGTTACCCCGTAAACATACTGCATGCAGTGTGTTATCCTGACGGAACTCGCCACATCACACTGCAATAAAGTTTGATAGCTCCCACAGAATATTATTGCATTTGTGTTGTGATGCAATGTGATGCAATGATATTGTCCATTGCGACGCAACACAACAAACATAGCGTGAAAGAAGTCTAAAGATTTATAGTACTACAAATAACTCTGAACATGGTCCTGGTATACACATAGAGAATAGCAGAACATATATAATATGTCCTGGTGTCAACTCCAATGGGTTAATCCAGAATGTATAAGCGTCATCCAAAAACTATAGATCATTTTCATTTATTAACTAAGGAAACACTTGTTTTCTTGATTATTTCTTCACATAATCACCTCCTTTATTAAAGCATTTGTCATATCTTTTTACTTGGTTTTCAATCCCTTTGTTATAGAAGAATTACATGGGGAAGCGTCATGTTAATGCTGCTGAAAAACAGTTACTGCAATTCTGCAGTCACACAACATTACTTGATGACCCTCATATATATGTGTAGACCCAATATACTGTACATGATAAATCAAGCAACACTGCAAGAGGCAAAGTATAAAGAATACACAAAGAATTTTACATACATATGAATTAGGCCAGTGTTATTTGGGCAGAGGGAGAATCTGAAAGATGACTCTCCCTGCTCCAAGTAATCTTAGGGTATATAACTAATATACAGTGGCTTGCAAAAGTATTCGCCCCCATGACCCCCCCCCCCCCTGAAGTTTTCCACATTTTGTCACATTACTGCCACAAACATGAAGCAATTTTATTGGAATTCCACGTGAAAGACCAATACAAAGTGGTGTACACGTGAGAAGTGGAACGAAACTCATACATGATTTCAAACATTTTTTACAAATAAATAACTGCAAAGTGGGGTGTGCGTAATTATTCAGCCCCCTGAGTCAATACTTTGTAGAACCACCTTTTGCTGCAATTACAGCTGCCAGTCTTTTAGGGTATGTCTCTACTAGCTTTGCACATCTAGAGACTGAAATCCTTGCCCATTCTTCTTTGCAAAACAGCTCCAGCTCAGTCAGATTAGATGGACAGCGTTTGTGAACAGCAGTTTTTTTAGATCTTGCCACAGATTCTTGATTGGATTTAGATCTGGACTCTGACAGGGCCATTCTAATACATGGATATGTTTTGTTTTAAACCATTCCATTGTTGCCCTGGCTTTATGTTTAGAGTCGTTGTCGTTGTCCTGCTGGAAGGTGAACCTCCGCACCAGTCATTGCCCTGTATTTGGCTCCATCCATCTTTCCATCAACTTTGACCAGCTTCCCTGTCCCAGCTGAAGAGAAGCACCCCCAGAGCATGATGCTGCCACCACCATATTTGTCAGCGGGGATGGTTTGTTCAGATTGATGTGCAGTGTTAGTTTTCATCCACACATAGCGTTCTGCATTTTGTCCAAAAAGTTCCATTTTGGTCTCATCTGACCAGAGCACCTTCTTCCACGTTTGCTGTGTCCCCAACATGGCTTGTGGCAAACTGCAAATAGGTCTTCTAATGCTTTTCTGTTGGCAATGGCTTTCTTCTTGCCACTCTTCCATAAAGGCCAACTTTGTGCAGCGCACGACTAATAGTTGTCCTATGGACAGATTCCCCCACCTGAGCTGTAGATCTCTGCAGCTCGTCCAGAGTCGCCATGGGCCTCTTGCCTGCATTTCTGATCAGTGCTCTCCTTGTTCGGCCTGTGAGTTTAGGTGGATGGCCTTGTCTTGGTAGGTTTATAGTTGTGCCATACTCCTTCCATTTCTGAATGATCGCTTGAACAGTGCTCCGTGGGATGTTCAAGACTTTGGAAATCTTTTTGTAGCCTAAGCCTGCTTAAAATTTCTCAGTAACTTTATCCCTGACCTGTCTGATGTGTTCTTTGGTCTTCATGGTGTTGTTACATAGTTACATAGTTACATAGTTATTTTGGTTGAAAAAAGACATACGTCCATCGAGTTCAACCAGTATAAAGTACAACACCAGCCTGCTCCCTCACATATTCCTGTTGTTCCCAATATTCTCTTAGACAACCTCTGAGGCCGTCACAGAGCAGCTGTATTTGTACTGACATTAGATTACACACAGGTGCACTCTATTTAGTCATTAGCACTCGTCAGGCAATGTCTATGGGCAACTGACTGCACTCAGACCAAAGGGGGCTGAATAATTACGCACACCCCACTTTGCAGTTATTTATTTGTAAAAAATGTTTGGAATCATGTATGATTTTCGTTCCACTTCTCACGTGTACACCACTTTGTATTGGTCTTTCATATGGAACTCCAATAAAATTGCTTCATGTTTGTGGCAGTAATGTGACAAAATGTGGAAAACTTCAAGGGGGACGAATACTTTTGCAAGCCACTGTATTCTCATAGTGCTTACCCTGATTTTACCGCAATTTGGTCTGACCCGCTATAGCCATAATTAAAATTATGGCCTATGGGGTGCCCAAATGCGGCGCAGCACGGGTGCCAAGTAAGCGCCAAAATTTCCTGACTGGAGAATTTTTGAACCTGGAGTCAAGTGAGTTAACTTAACATGCAAACTGCACTGGTCTTGGCAATACAACAATTAGGGCCTGTTTCCACTACACGCAGATTGGATGCAGAATGGATGCAGAAAAACGGACTCCAATGAATGCCTATGGGCCTGTTTCCACTAAACACGATTTTTCTGATGCAGATTTTCCCATAGGCAGTTTTTCTGCTTCCATTCTGCATCCAATCTGCGTGTAGTGGAAACAGGCCCTTAGGGCTGTTAACACTGAATTGGTTTCTAAGAAGGGACTTATTGTACAAATGTAGAAGATCTGCATAGATCTTACAAACCCCTTTTGGAAGGCCATCAAGGCCTAGGCCCTTGTTGTTTAGGAAGGAGGAAAAAGCTTCCATGGCCTCATCTTTAGTGACATCTTTGTTGAGTAGACCCTTCTGATCAGCTGATAGTCAAATGAGGTCTATTTCAGACAATAACGTTTTGAGTCAATGTCAATAGCAGAAATGTACAGTTTCTCAAAGAACTACTTGAAAACGTTTACTGTTTGGTGGTCATTTTTAATCTCATTGTCCAAGATCTAAATCCAAGATATTGTGGGTGGGAATCCTGGCCTTGAGCAGGAAATGCTAATATTTTGTGTGTTTTTTTTCCAATTGATTTACACAACCTGCTTATTAAAAAAGATTTGAGATTTTGCATTTTCATGTATTTCTTTGTGTATCTCAGCTAAAAATCATACGCCTTTCTTTCTTTCTTTCTTTCTTTCTTTCTTTCTTTCTTTCTTTCTTTCTTTCTTTCTTTCTTTCTTTCTTTCTTTCTTTCATTACAACCAAAAAGCATTATTATTATGTTATATCAACTCAAAAATATTCAGTAATAAATATACAGTAAGTAATAAACATGCCCTGTCACAGTTCACATAGGCACAGACTAACCAGCAAGCTCATGGTGACCCAGAACTCATTGGAGTGTGTAAGGGACTACAATGGTCCTAAAAGCCCCCTTACTAAGATGTTAAGAAAAACAAAAGTTTGCTTTCCTAAAACAGAAAGAATATGCGATAATTCAGGTTCACTCCAACCTGAATTATCGCAAATTCTTTCTGTTTTAGGAAAGCAAACGTTTGTTTTTCTTAACATCTTAGTAAGGGGGCTTTTAGGACCATTGTAGTCCCTTACACACTCCAATGAGTTCTGGGTCACCATGAGCTTGCTGGTTAGTCTGTGCCTCTCGGATTTACAAGCCCTACTCCATAGAGCCAAATTAATCCATGCCATGCACTGATGAGGATCAAACAATCCGAAACAGTCTGTATGCATGTTGGATTATTATGGCTCTGTACAAATTAACAAGCTGACACATCATTGCATTCCAGTGGTTCTGGAGGTGTGTTTAGCTTCTAAGGGTACAATGGTTAATTTGCATATATTCAGCAGTGTTGCTCTGGGAGACATCTCGAGCTCACTTCAACCTGAATTATCGCAAATTCTTTCTGTTTTAGGAAAGCAAACTTTTGTTTTACAGTACACATAGCATCTACTAAAAATTGCTAGTTCATGTTGCTGCCCCTTACTTGACAATCTTTTAGGGAAGTAACACACTAGGCATAATCACACGAGTTTTCCCCATAGCACATAGTGGAAAACGTATATGTGATTCTGCCTAGTGTGTTCCTACCCTTAGGCCTTGTTCACATTACAGGCGTTGCCATACGTATATTGGCAACGCGTGTTGGAGGTGTACATGCAGAAACATCAGAAGTACATAGATGGCACTGTCTGATGTTCATACTGCATACGTTCCATACCAGTGCGGTGTGCGACCGCATGCTGCATGCATTTTTTGGCAAAATGCGAGGCTGACCTATTCACTAAAGTAAATGGGATCAGCCACGCAACGCATGCAAACGCAGATGGCGTGTGATCGTATGCGTTGCATTCTGATTGCACGTCCATATGCGTGTATTGATGTGAAGGAGGCCTTAACCACTTCAGGACTCAGCCTTTACCCCCCTTAAGGACCAGCACTAATCTCTAAGATCTGTGCTGGGTGGGCTCTACAGCCCCCAGCACAGATCAAATACCAGGCAGAGCAACCAGATCACCCCCCTTTTTTTCCCACTAGGGGGATGATGTACTGATTGGGGTCTGATCGCTCCTGCCTGTGTGTGGCTGGCGGGGGGGGGGGCACCTCAAAGCCCCCTCCACCGCAGGATTCCCGCTCTCCCTCTCCTCCCTCCCTGCCCCGGAGATCGGAGGCTGCACAGGAACGGATCTGTCCTGTGCAGCCTCTAACAGGCTCCTGCCTGTCATGTGACAGTGATCCCCGACCGCTGATTGGCCAGGGATCGCTGATCTAGTACAACGCTGCTACTGTTAGCAGCGTTGTAAAAATGTAAACAAAGCGGATTATTTCCGCTTGTGTTTACATTTAGCCTGCGAGCCGCGCGGCTGTTTCCTGATTAATTAGCCTGCAGCCGGCGACGCAGATGTGCGTCGCTGGTCCTGCAGCCACCACTTTGCCGACGCGCGTTATGAGTGCGCGGTCGGCAAGTGGTTAACGTTATCAAGTCCAATAGGTCCTGGGTAGGAAAAAATAAATATTTTCCTTGTCTAAGACCTTGCAATTTGTATCCAAATGAAAACATTTTAACTAATAACACAAACTGGTATCCACATCCCTCCCTCTTTTTACTCAGCCCAGAGTCCTTATTTTACAATTTTGGAAACATGAATCCAAAATCTCCTTTCATATCTTGAGTTTCTCAAATTATCTTACATTTAATTTGGTATTAATTAAATATGCCATAAGCTGTATGGCTTGGCTTGGTTAGAAGAGAAAGTTACCACAAATCAAGTATTTTCTCCAGATGAGGAAAAATTGTATTCATAGTATTCTTTTTCTATCTCCCCATACTTATCTATCCATCTAATGGTTCAATTTTTTCGATTAGATCATTTCATTTGATTATTCTGTTAGATTGATTATAAATATTTTTCCAATATGTCTTATCAGATTTTTATTAAAAAAAATTGGATAATAGTTCATTTTTCTGTATCGAAAAAAAAGATTATTTTAAACTTTCAATCGATTCAAGCATTTTGGTTAAACAAACGAGAACATTGAATGTTTTTATTGTACCATGTATGGGCACCATAAATGATAATTTTCAGTACTTACACTTTCATTGTATCTATTTTTGGGTTAACAGCATTCAATCCAGAATCTAAGAATACATTTCTAAGTTGCCAATATTCGATCTTCAATCCTGGACAATTGCTTCTTCCTCTAGGCTGTCTTTCTTATGGAATATGCATGGCATAATATTCAAAGGACATCTGTCTCTTGTCTTATTTTCTCCAAAACTCTAATGCATGTTGTCTGAAATACTCTGAATTCATCAGTAGAATGAACCACCAAGTCCACCCATTTTTTCACACAGGGCATTAGTTGCTGACATGTTGGAATCTTTTCTTCAGACAGTACATCTTGGACTGCATTAATCCATTAATTAGTCCATTAATCGCCAAATATTGGAATGCTAAGAAATGTATGCCACTTAGAAGTTTTGCTAGAAATATGGAAGTGGAGGATCCTTGACTGTTGACTAGAGATGGCCCGAACCTCCGATTTTCAGTTCGCAAACTTCCGCAAAAGTTCGGTTCGCGCAAACTTTCGCGGACCGCAATAGACTTCAATGGGGAGGCGAATTTTGAAAACTAGAAACACTTATGCTGGCCACAAAAGTGATGGAAAATATGTTTCAAGGGGTCTAACACCTGGAGGCGGGCATGGATGAGTGGGATAGATGCCAAAAGTCCCAGGGAAAAATCTGGATTTGACGCAAAGCAGCGTTTTAAGGGCAGAAATCACACTGAATGCTAAATTGCAGGCCTAAAGTGCGTTAAAACATCTTGCATGTGTATACATCAATCAGGGAGTGTAATTAAAGTACTGCTTCACACTGACACACCAAACTCACTGTGTAACGCACCGCAAACAGCTGTTTGTGTAGTGACGGCTGTGATTGACTGGTGCGCACTATGGCGAGAGTGCAGGCTGTGGCGGTTTTCAAGCCCATATGGTCGCCACGCTGTGGTAGCTCAATGATAAAACAACAGTGACTGTCCAGCTGATCAAATTTGGTCTGTCCACAATGAAGCAACGACCTTATTATCTTGGGTGTGCTCCCCCCCCCCCCCCCCCCCGAGACACTCATATAGCCGTCGGTCATTGCTTCATTGTGATCCGCAAGCCCCTTCACCGCGGCAAGGTAATGATCACGAAGGGGGATTGGCACATGTACATGCCTTTTGTTTTGTTGTTGCAGCTGCAGTGCAGCCAGAAAAATTAGGCAGGCATGTACACGCACCAGGAAAATTATTATAGTGGCCGCTGCTAGCAGGAATCCACCTGGAGTCCTGGACACTGTTGGTGGTGGCGGAGAAGGCAGTCAAAAGGCGTGCAGGCAGAGATACTGTGTGTGGGGTCTGACTTAGTCTTCAGGCAGGCCTGAGCGTGCTTTGCAGACCAGGCATCCATGGTCAGATGGACCCTTGACCCAACACTGTGTGCCAGAGATGTCACCACTTGCCTTTCAGCATCACGGTACAGTTTAGGTATCGCCTTTTTTGAGAAAGAATTGCAGCCTGGTATCTTCCACTGCAGTGTGTGACTTTGCTTTTGTGTGCTGCTTTTCCTCAGGCTGTCATCCCATTGCAGTTTGTGCTTTGTAATCATGTGCCTTCGTAAAGTAGTTGTCCCTACGCGGGTCTTGGTCTTTCCACGGCTCAATTTTTGGTGGCAGAGAGTACAGATGGCATTGCTCTCATCTGAGGCACACACACCGCACACCACACCGCTGAGCCCTGGGGTGATGGCACTTTGGTGGTGGCAGCCGGCTGAGTGTTAAGTGGGGTGCCAGAATCAGATTAAGAGGAGGAAGATATGTCACGCTTTTCTGCGGAAGCTGAGAAAGATGAGGTGTTCTGTGTTAAATAGTCAGCTACATCCTGACAATATTGGGGGTTGATGGCATGTGCCTTCTTCTAAACACTGTACTTTGGTCGAGGGCCGCACAAAATCACGACAGCGCGACCTTGAACAGACCTGCCAGGTGGCCTGCCTCTGCCTTTTGTTTTGTCCATATTGGGGGGAATTGACTAATACAATGTGCAGTCACACAGGTGCATTTACCAGGTATGCACAGAGTGGTATATCACACTGCGTGTACTCACATAGGTAGGTGGGTGCACTGAACACAACAGGTAGATATATGCAGTGATGGGTATTACAATGTGCACCTGTCACACACAGACAGATACCGGACAGGCAGAGTGACACTACGTGCGCTCACGTAAATAGGTGGGTGCACTGTGAACAACAGGTAGGTATATGCAGTGATGGGTATTATAATGTGCACCTGGCACTGGCACAGTAGTAATTATACCACCAAGGGGTCAAAGGCCAGCTGCGACTGACTGACAGGGCTGTATATAATGCAAGTGGGCCACACAAAAGAATAAAAAAATAAAATAGATCAAAAGAACAAGATTAGTTCTCAAAAGAGCTTTTGAGGGGTGCTTTTTTTAGCAATAATAATCATCAAGGAGCAAGCTAAGAAGCCTACAAGAGCCTAACTAAGCTTTCCCTATAAGTCTCTGCACAGCAGCTCTCCCTTTTCTAATTACTGCAGGCACACGAGTGAGTCTGACTTTTATAAGGGGGGTGGGGCTCCAGGAGGGAGTGTAGCCTGATTGGCTACAATGTGCCTGCTGACTGTGATGTAGAGGGTCAAATTTAACCCTCATGATGCACTATGGGGGCAAACCGAACTTTCGGAAAAGTTTGTGGTTCTCCGCGATCGCAAACCCCGTAAGTTCGCCGGCGAACCGTTCTTGCCATCTCTACTGTTGACCTATTCTATCCCTTAGTCTATTCCAAAGGAATAACGGATCAGTAATTGGTAAACATTTCTGTACACATTTATGTCCTCGCAGAAACCCACATTACCCCTTTCAAATCATTGGGACTCTTTATACACGTCTTTATTTTGACCCGCACTGGAGCTTGCCTAGGGATTCTCAGCATTTGTTAGCCCAGATAAGGGAGAATGGGTCCAATCCATTTCACTTGTTCTCCTACGTTTTCTCCTAGGAGATAATTTTCATCTTCTCTTTAAAATAACTTTTCATCACTCTACTACCAAAACTACCAAAGAATTTGTGAAAACAATACTGTCAAAATTATTCTGAGTTTTTTCTTCCCTGCTGGGTGGCTAAAAATGCATTTTATTGATAAGATGTGAAAATATCACCTAGGATAAAACTTAGGATAAAAAGTAAATTGGATTGGGCCCAATATCTTCTTCTGAAGAATGCTGAAATCATTTTTATCTAGGGGAACTGGTAATCACAGACCGGTTCCACACTGCGTGTCAGCGGTAGTGGTGCTGTCCATGAACTGCCCCGCCAAAAACAGGCCTTCGGGGATTACCGCATTAGTACGTGGTAATCCCTGTCTGGCAGCAGGCCAAGAAGGAAGTGACACTCACTTCCTGTGGCTGAATCGATGACGTGTGCGTGTGCAATGCATAAAACGTGCGGTGAGCATTTTAAAAACATGTCACCATAGACACCATAGACATAACTTCTAGTCTGCCGCAGGTTGCCACAGGAACTGCACGGTTACATAGGTATGCAATCGTGTTAGATAGGGTACTTACAGCCCAGTACGCCGCTCCACATGCAATGTTAACTACCCAATAGACTTTCATTGCCCTAGTGTTATGCTGAGGCAAAAGGCCGCACTGCGAAAGTGTGAAAGGCCCCTAAAGTAGTATGTTCATCGGGGAAGTAAGCTCATTTTGACCACTGATATTTGTCCCATCTAGGGCAAAGAGCAGGTATGTTAGACGTCTAAACCTCTCACAAGCATAGTTCTTGATATTTTTACAAAAATATAATAGACTTGCAAGATACAGATTTTTTTATTAAAATGAGAATTGTCTTAAAAATATATTTTCTCTTGACAATTCACCTTAATGCATTTGGTGAAAAATTGTTTTTCACATGCATGCCCATATATTTACAAAAATGTAGTCATCTGTGAGAAAATGTATTTTCTCTTACCCTTACAATTACAATGCAATTGGCAAAACTGACCTTCCTCATGCCCACATGTTTTTGCAAAAATTCTTGTTTGTACAAAAATGTGTTTTCTCATGTCCATTTATGTTTGAGAATATTACGGCAACCAAAAATGGCCATATGTTTCATCTTCACTTATTACTTTGATGGGACAAAATAAATATCAGAGGATCCCTTCATTTGTAAAGCTGACTCACCCCAAGTTATTACCCCCATCACCTTCTAGGCACCATAGTTGGGGAGAGTTCCTTTTCGATAATGTTGTACAAGAATGTTCTGAAAGATTAGTGGGAAGGTTTGCTAAATATACACCAGTGTTATGGACCACGTTGGCTGGTATTGTTGAAAGGGTGGAGCTCTATGTTAATAGGCTCTGAATTTACGTGGGACTACCAACCTGCATGGGGGGGAGGGGGGGGCAAGGGTTCATTAACCACTTCACCACTGAGGGGTTTTACCCCTTGAGCACCAGAGCAATTTTCACCTTTCAGCGCTCCTTCCATTCATTCGTCTATAACTTTATCATTACTTATCACAATTAAATGAACTATATCTTGTTTTTTCCACCACCAATTAGGCTTTCTTTAGGTGGGACATTTTGCCAAGAATTATTTTATTCTAAATGTGTTTTAATGGGAAAATAGGAAAAATGTGGGAAAAAATTCATTATTTTTCAGTTTTCGGCCATTATAGTTTTTAAATAATGCATGCTACTGTAATTAAAACCCATGAAATGTATTTGCCCATTTGTCCCGGTTATAAAACCGTCTAAATTATGGCCCTATTACAATGTTTGGCGCCAATATTTTATTTGGAAATAAAGGTGCATTTTTTTCAGTTTTGCGTCCATCCCTAATTACAAGCCCATAGTTTATAAAGTAACAGTGTTGTACCCCCCTGACATAAATATTTAAAAAGTTCAGCCCCTTATGGTAACTATTTATGTATTTTTTTTAATTGTAAATTTTTTAATTTTTTTTTAATTACAAAAAAAAAAAAAAATGGGGAGTGTGGGAGGTAATGAGTTAATTTTTTGTGTATAAGTAATGAATTTGTATGTGAAAAATGCTTTAGGGTGTAGTTTTACTATTTGGCCACAAGATGGCAACAGTAACTTTTTGTTTAATGCGACCTTCCGGACGCTTGGAGGAAGTACTAGGAGGCTGGGAACATTTTTTTTTTCACAATGATCGCGCTGCTTAGCGGAGAAGCAGTGGATCATTGCAGGGCTTAGATCAACCAACTGGAATGGATTTTCCCATTCATTGATCTCCGGGCGAGCGGCCGGCGGCGTGTTTACGAGCGGGAGTGCTCGCTAGAGCGAGCGGGAGCGCGGGCAGCGGTGGGAGCGCGGAAAGTACGGATTTCTCCGTCCCTGGGGGTAAAAGGATGGAAAAAGGGACGGAGAAATTCGTACGGGCGGGGGTAAAGTGGTTAAGGTTTGGGACAATTTTTTTAGTCCAACTATCGATTTACTATATTCAGTAGTGTAGACAACATCATTGTGGATGAATGAGCAAAATTGATACGTGGAATGGAAGGTCTCACTTACCAAGTAAGGTTAGATAAACTGGGTGTATTTAGTCTAGAGAAAAGACGCCTTAGAGGGGATCTAATTAACATGTATAAATACATCAGAGGGCAATATAAAAGCTTGGTGGATGAGCTTTTTGTCCCTAGGCCTTCTCAAAGGACTAGAGGACATGATCTGCGCATGGAGGAAAAACGTTTTAGCCATTTATTTAGGAAAGGGTTCTTTACAGTAATAGTAATTAAGATGTGGAATGCATTGTCACAGGAAGTAGTTATGGCAAATTCTATACCTGCATTTAAAGGGGGCTTAGATGCTTTCCTTGCGTTGAAAGACATCCATGGCTACAATTACTATGTAATGCCCAGTGATGTTGATCCAAGGATTTTATCTGATTGCCATCTGGAGTCGGGAAGGAATTTTTTCCCTTTTGAGGCTAATTAGACCATGCCTTGTAAGGGTTTTTTGCATTCCTCTGGATCAACAGGGACATGTGAGGGAGCAGGCTGGTGTTGTACTAAATTAGGATCATAAAGTATCTCACAGTTCATTACAGTTTTACAATTTATAATATAATTAATTGCATCTACCTTTTGTTAAAAAACTTTTGTGTATTTCAGGCCTACTCTGATCATTTCATCTATATTACTTGGATTGGGCGGAGGACCTCTGTGGGCCAGTAAGAGCACATATATTACCATAAGTGGAAACAAGCATGCAGAGAACAGTGGGAAACTGGCAAAAGATGTAGTGAACCAATATTTTGGAATATTTTTCTTTATTTGCCAAACTTGTCGTATTTGGGGAAATCTAATTTCTTCATTGGTATTTTACTTAACACCAAATGCAGGTATGTTGAATAATATTATCCCTATAATGTTTCTGAATATAGAAATAAAGACGCTAATATACAGTGGTGTGAAAAACTATTTGCCCCCTTCCTGATTTCTTATTCTTTTGCATGTTTGTCACACTTAAATGTTTCTGCTCATCAAAAACCGTTAACTATTAGTCAAAGATAACATAACTGAACACAAAATGCAGTTTTAAATGATGGTTTTTATTATTTAGTGAGAAAAAAACCTCAAAACCTACATGGCCCTGTGTGAAAAAGAAATTGCCCCCTGAACCTAATAACTGGTTGGGCCACCCTTAGCAGCAATAACTGCAATCAAGTGTTTGCGATAAGTTGCAACGAGTCTTTTACAGCGCTCTGGAGGAATTTTGGCCCACTCATCTTTGCAGAATTGTTGTAATTCAGCTTTATTTGAGGGTTTTCTAGCATGAACCGCCTTTTTAAGGTCATGCCACAACATCTCAATAGGATTCAGGTCAGGACTTTGACTAGGCCACTCCAAAGTCTTCATTTTGTCTTTCTTCAGCCATTCAGAGGTGGATTTGCTGGTGTGTTTTGGGTCATTGTCCTGCTGCAGCACCCAAGATCGCTTCAGCTTGAGTTGACAAACAGATGGCCGGACATTCTCCTTCAGGATTTTTTGGTAGACAGTAGAATTTATAGTTCCATCTATCACAGCAAGCCTTCCAGGTCCTGAAGCAGCAAAACAACCCCAGACCATCACACTACCACCACCATATTTTACTGTTGGTATGATGTTCTTTTGCTAAAATGCTGTGTTACTTCTACGCCAGATGTAACGGGACACGCACCCTCCAAAAAGTTCAACTTTTGCCTCGTCGGTCCACAAGGTATTTTCCCAAAAGTCTTGGCAATCATTAAGATGTTTTTTTAGCAAAATTGAGATGAGCCTTAATGTTCTTTTTGCTTAAAAGTGGTTTGCGCCTTGGATATCTGCCATGCAGACCATTTTTGCACAGTCTCTTTCTTATGGTGGAGTCGTGAACACTGACCTTAATTGAGGCAAGTGAGGCCTGCAGTTCTTTAGATGTTGTCCTGCGGTCTTTTGTGGCCTCTCGGATGAGTTTTCTCTGCGCTCTTGGGGTAATTTTGGTCGGCCGGCCACTCCTGGGAAGGTTCATCACTGTTCCATGTTTTTGCCATTTGTGGATAATGGCTCTCACTGTGGTTCGCTGGAGTCCCAAAGCTTTAGAAATGGCTTTATAACCTTTACCAGACTGATAGATCTCAATTACAGTACTTTTGTTCTCATTTGTTCCTGAATTTCTTTGGATCTTGGCATGATGTCTAGCTTTTGAGGTGCTTTTGGTCTACTTCTCTGTGTCAGATAGCTCCTATTTAAGTGATTTCTTGATTGAAACAGGTGTGGCAGTAATCAGGCCTGGGGGTGACTACAGAAATTGAACTCAGGTGTGATAAACCACAGTTAAGTTATTTTTAAACAAGGGGGGCAATCACTTTTTCACACTGGGCCATGTAGATTTGGAGTTTTTTTTCTCACTAAATAATAAAAAAAACATCATTTAAAACTGCATTTTGTGTTCAATTATGTTATCTTTGACTAATAGTTAACAGTTTTTGATGAGCAGAAACATTTAAGTGTGACAAACATGCAAAAAAATAAGAAATCAGGAAGGGGGCAAATAGTTTTTCACACCACTGTATGTAGCCCTGCATCTTGTCTACATGTACTGCTGACTGTTCTGTGCTTTGGCTGTATTGGGATGTTTTGAGAGGTGTATGATAGATTGTGTAGGAAGATCCCTGTACAGAACTGCTGACTTTACTGTGGGTTGAGATTGATAGCTGTGTAACTTAAAGGACAACTGTAGGTATTTCATTTTAAACAATACCAGTTGCCTGGCAGCCCTGCTGATCTGTTTGTCTGCAGTAGTGTCTAAATGACAACAGAAAAAAAGCATGCAGCTAATTTTGTCAGATCTGAACGCTAAAGTTTGCCCCAGGGCCCCTTGAACCGGCCCTGCTTATGCTTAAAAGGAAATAAATATGGCAGCCTCCATATAAATCTCACTTCAGTTGTCCTTTAATTGCTCCTTCCAAAGGATTAGTAGCAATACCCCATAAGGACAGGGAAGTAATGGAACATCAACTACTGTAGAACAGATATGTGTAATTTTTACATCCTATGAAACAATCCCCTCAATTACATACTAGAAGAATATATGAGGGGGCGGGGCTGTGCATGATTGATTAATGTACTAATTGAACATGGGACATGCAGCGGTTTATATTAATCATCAATGATTTAATTACTGAACCTGAGTTTTAGCACAATGTTTCCATGCAGGTGATGTTCCTAAGTGGAAATACATGTATATGTTACGGCCAGAACCCGAAGTCTTGCCACTTTGGGCTCTGGCCAGCCAAAACACAACGTTGCCGTGCCGCTTCGGCCAATGTTGGAAATGAAATGATTCCAGTAAGTTTCATGTACCGTATTTTCTGGCTGTCTCGCTGCGGCCAAATGTATCAAAAGTTAGTTAATTTAATTAAATTAAGCCGGTGGCAATGTAACAGATGAAGCCGCCAGATTCGTCTCTGCCTCCTCTCCTCCCCCTGCTTCTCTCCTATACAATACTGGCAGCTGGGGGACATGCATGTCCCCGAAAGTCGTTTGTCGCGCCAGGGAAGCAGAGCGGGGAGGCTGCAGACATTGCATCTGCCAGCACCCGCTCTGCAGGAACGGCAGGATTCTGCAGGAACGACACGCGTGTCCCCGACTGCCAATATTGTATAAAAGAGAGGCAGGGGGAGGAGAGAGCTTCATCTGTTACATTGCCGCCGGCTTAATTTAATTACATTAACTAACTGTTGATACATTTGGCCGCAGCGAGACGGCTTAGAAAATACATGAAATTTACGGGAATAATTTCATTTCTAACATTGGCCGCAGGGGCACGGCCAAGTTGCGTTTTGGCTGGCCAGATCCCGAAGTGGCCAGACTTCGGGTTCTGGCCGTAACATATAAACAATGCCACTAGTATGGAGTAGAGTCAACTGTAGACTGTAGAATCTACCAGGCCTTTGATAAAGACAGACAATGGGGAAATTAGGATTAAGCTAAAATGAAATCGAGCTTTCATGTGACACTATTGTATTAGGCATATACAGTATACAGTAGCAGCTCACTTTCTTTAATTGTGGGGGCAGCTTGCACATGCTCATTACAAAGGGTACAATGAAGGCGTACCGTTCTGTTCACACGCTCTGTCTGAAACCTGCATTACCTATTAGCCGTTTCCATTATATTGCAATATATTCCAATATTTTTCAATCACACGTGTCAATATGCTATTTTTGTCTCTTTCTCTCTCTCACAATTAAAACCCTTTAACCACTTAAGGACCACGGTCTTAAATCCCCATTGTGACCAGGCTATTTTTTACAATGAAGGCCACTGGAGCTTTAAGGGCTCGCTGCAGGGCCGCACAACTCAGCACACAAGTGATCCCCCCCTTTTCTGCCCACCAACACAGCTTTCTGTTGGTGGGCTGTGATCGCTCCCAGGATGTTTTTTTTTTTATACAAATATTTATATCTTTTATTTTTAAATATATCTTGCTATTTTTTTCTATGTTCCCTCCCTCCCTTCCCCCTCTCTTCCCTCCCACCTTTCACTGTGATTGGTTGTTATAGGCATAGGCCTATGACAGCGGATTACCCCTGAGCCTGCCAGGGGGACAGCCGTGTCACACGGCTGTCCCCAGTACAGCGCTGCCTTAGATCGCAGCACTGTACGGAGTAAATAGACGGCGTCTAACAGTCTCCTTGCTGCATATGTCCTCGCTCCTGCTGATGTCACCAGAAGAGTACTGCACAGACACAGACCGTACTGGGCCTGCACAATACACTCCTGATGACGTCAGTGTGAGCGAGGGCCTGGCCTCGCAGGCGCAGCGGTTTTACAACTTTAAACTTGGAAATTCCAGAAGTGAACCGGAGGCGAGGACCGGAGCATCGGTGAGTGGCTGCGCGGGCACAGGATGTCTGTGAGGGACCATTAGAAGCTCCGGGTAAGTTCAACTCTTTTTCCCACTACCCCCCTACAGTACTCCGTTAAGTAAAACCAAGCTGCTATTTAAGGCTGAGTGGGTGGATTCCTTACCATTGTTATGATTATTGTGTATTTATATAGCGTTGACATCTTCTACCGCAATTTTACATGGTATATTTAGTTATGCCACTAACTGTCTTTCGGAGGAGCTCACAATTAGTGATGCACGAAAATATTCACAGGCGGACAGTTCATGGCAAACAACGACCTATTCATGGTTCACGCTTCGCATTTAACATTGAAGTCAATGGCCGCCAACTTTACCAGTTAATAGCAAATTTGCAGGGTATGCTAAGGAAAACAGTGGAAACAAGGGAAACCTTTTTTCTAAAAGACCTTATAGTTTTTGAGAAAATCGATTTTAATTTTTTTTTGTAAATGCAGTTAAATGATAGATAATGTATCCACCTATTTATTAGTAGCGTAAATTTACATATGTCAAAAGAAAGAGCAGTGAATTTCATATGGCAATGTTTTGGCCAAAGAGATCTCTGTGCACCTGCAATATTGCTGTATAAGCATCCCTGGCAATTTTAGCTTCCTGAACCCCTTGTCACCCATGCAGGCTGGGATAGCCAGATTGCCTAGCCTGGACTGATGAGAATTCCCATTGGTCTGTTAAAAGACCAATAGGGTCGCTGGAGGGATTTTTAAAGATGATCCAGGGAATAGCAAGCCCTAACACAGTGGCAGCTGTTCCTCTATCCAATTCCCTCCCCCCCTTCCCTGCTGCAATGACACAGGGCAGGGCACCCACAGCACCCTGCCCTGTTAAACCGCTACCGTGCCTGCACTGCTCAGCAGGGGCTAATGTGCGGCAGTGCAGGGGTGGCAGGGTGTCACAGGGCTAGTTGCTGTGTTTTATTGCAGTGGGGACAGCGGGGGGGTAGCATAAAGAGAGCAGTAGCTGCCACTGTGTCGGGGCTTGCTGTACTTCTAAGTATAGCAGCCAAAAGCATCTGAAAAATTCCCTCCAGCACCCCCATTGATTATTTAACAGACCAATGGGAATCCTCAGAAACTACAAGGTCTTTCTGGAGAAAAAAATCCCCTTGTTCCCACCGTTCTCCTTAAAGTGAACCTCCAGACTAAAAATCTACTCAGCAGAACTGAAAAGGCTTGGTGTTTCTTTAACAGTTTCACAGCATCAGAACTTTGTTTTTCTTACCAAAGCATCATTTTTAGCTCCATTTTTAGCGAACCTCCACCCATCAATGAAAAAAAGCCCTGGCTTTTTTCCCCTGATGCTGTGCAGAGCATGATGGGATTTCCTATGTCGTTGTTCACGTTACCTAGCAACTGGGAGGGGTGATCAGCACACAGGACAGTTGGAACTGTATCTCATGCTCCCCGTCACCTCCTTTTAACCAAAAAGATGGCTGCCATCATGAAATCAAACATTTGCCTGTTCTTTTAAAACAGGGTGGGTAAGAGATTATATTACCTATCTATTTTAATTAACATAACTAATGTAACTTAATGACAGTATGTTTGCTTAGGCAGGAGTTCCTCTTTAACATACACTTCAAATGTAAAAATAAAAAACATTAAATAAGCATTTGCTTAAAATATGTCTTTTTTGGTGACTATTTTACCATTAATTCCCCTTCACCATGTACTGTCTGGGTTTCTAGACACCTTGTACACCTTCTTTTAGGCTGGTTTCACACCAGGACGTTGCGTTTTAGGGGACGTTATGGTCGCATAACATGCCCCTAACACAACGCCTGGTGCTCCCTGCTTTGGACGTCAGAGTGAGCCGCGTTGTGCAGCTCACTCTGGCGTCCATGATGCCGTGATGCGCACTCTTGGACGCATGCGGCATCACGTGGTCCCGCCGGCCAATCGCCGCACAGAGCGGCCGTTCCAAGAAGTAAACACTGCACGTCACTGAGTGCAGTGAATATTAATTAGCCATGTGCCTGGCCGCTCTCCGCTCCTCCCCAATGTTACTGAGCATGTGCAAGCAGTCTAACGCGGCTCTGCCGCTTACAAAGTACTGCATGCAGTACGTTGACTTATGGCGCAGCGTTACTGTGTAACGCAACATGGGCACTGTGAACAGCCCATTGATTTTTCATTGCTGTGCGGTGGGCTGCAGTACAGGCTGCACTAACGTGCGTCTGTAACGGGACGTGCGTCTGTAACGGGACTCAAGGCATCTCTGCAGCCACCATTTCTTTAAGGCTGGTTTCACAGTGGGACACGAGCCACTCCATATCCACGCTTCAGCATTTCCTTGGATCCACTTCGTGCACTACAGGATGGTAACTATGAAGCTTTGCATGGCTGGCTTGGCACCTGCTGCTTGCTAATATCCAACTGCCGGCATTAACTCCTTTGAACTTCTTTGAGCTCTGGCTTGCTACATTGTGCCTCTATCATCTGTGCATAAGGCTCTGTATCCCTGCGATTGGGGGATTGTTAGAATTTACCTATGTCAGCATACAGGAACAGTCTGTGGCTTATCTATTTCTCTGCCATACGCCTTTGATCCTGGATCTATGGACCTGTATTTTCATGCTGGATTGCTCCATGGGTACCTTTCCTTGATCGTTACAAGTCACAGCATATGAATAAAAATACACCCCTTTATGATGTGGGTGCCTGGCATGTGTCTAACAACCAGCGTCACTGTTATGTGACGGGATCTTCTGAGGCTTAGCTTCTTTGTTACAAGTGGATTCATATCAGCCATTCTTTGTTACAAGTGGATTCATATCAGCCATTTTTTACATTGATTTATCATCTGTGGTTTTTTCACTTGGAGTGGAACTCTTTTTTCTTGCGAGGTAGGGTGAGGACTGCAGCCTCACTATTCCTTGTGTTGCCCAGGGGGATCATTCACTGTTTTTAAGGGGGTTTCTAATTATATATATGTATTTATTCGTATGTTAATACCAAAATAATAAAGATTGTTTTGTATTTTCTTATGCACCCAAGAGCCAATTCTCTTTCTTTAATAGTTTATATATTATGCCTTAAAGAAATGGTGGCTGCAGAGATGCCTTGAAGGTTCTAGAAGTTTGCCTCCCATTAAAGCCACTGGGTATCGCTGCGAGCGTGCGAATCGCAAATTTTCATGGACATTTTTTTTTGTGATGTTCGTCCATCACTACTCACAATCTAATTCCTATCATACTCAGTCTAAAACCAATTTAATGGGGGTGCCAATTATGGTTAACTATCCTTTCTCAAAACTGTTCATTCAGCCCCCTCCCTGCTGCCCGTTCTTTTTGTTTCTCATCCTTCGAAGCCCACTCAGTCTGAGTCTTCTTCACCTTTCACCTCCAAATCGCCATAATTTATCGCCCCTCTGGTCTAATCAGTCTTTTCCTTGACCACTTCTCAGCATGGCTTCCTCTCTTCCTGTCCACTAACATTCCCTCAGTCATCATAGGGGACTTCAACATTCCCATCGACATTAAATCATCCTGCGCCTCCAAGTTCCTGTCACTTACCACTTCCCTTGACCTCACACTTTGGCCTACCACCGCAACCCATACTGACGGCCCCACTCTCGACCTAATTTTCACTAGTTGCTGCTCCCTATCCAAACTTATCAACTCTTCCCTCCCACTGTCTGATCATAACTTACTCAAATTCAACATCCTTCCATCCAGTCCCTACACATCCCCACGACACACTTCTGTACACAAGTTCTGCAACATTCGCAATCTCAACCCCCAAACACTATCAACCTCTCTGCATCATCTACATACTCTATCCTGTTTTACTGACCCTGAACTAGCAGCTGATCATTATAACATCACCTTAACCTCAGCCATTGACTCTGTGGCTCCCTCCTCCACAGTCTACCGACGCCGAGCCCTTCGGCAACCCTGGCTTGACGAGGAGATCAAACTACTGAAACGCCTCTCCCGGATAGCTGAACGGCGCTGGCGTAAAAATAACTTACCTGAGCATTTTCAAAGTTACAAAGAGCCTTTGCACACACTCAGACAGGCTCCTACAGCAGCCAAACATTCATACTTCTCCTCACTAATCTTCTCACACTTCCACAACCCTAAACTACTCTTTGCTACATTCAACTTCCTCCTCCGGCCCCCACCTCCCACTCCCTGCATCTCAGCCGACGACTTTGTCTCCTTTTTTACTGATAAAATCACCAACATCCGAATTTTTTTTTTAACTAGCAGCCTCCTCTTTCCTTACATACTCCAAACCTTACATCCTCCCTGACAACCTTCTCCCCACTAACTGAACTTACTGTCTCCTCTCTCATCTCTAAATCACGTCCCACTACATGCCCCCTTGACCCCATGCCCTCTCACCTCATTACTCACTTATCCTCTACCATCTCACCTGCCTTAACCACCCTCTTCAACCTTTCTCTCACCAGAGGCATAGTGCCATCCTCCTTCAAACAAGCCCTTATAACACCCATACTGAAAAAAACCTTCTCTTGACCCCTCTTCCCTGCCTAACTAGTTACCCATTTCTCTCCTCCCCTTCTCATCTAAACTACTTAAACACCACGTCTACACTGACTTAGTCCATCATCTCACTGCCAATTCTCTCTTTGACGACCTCCAATCTGGATTCCTCCCCAGCCACTCAACCGAAACTGCCCTACTTAAAGTAACCAATGACCTGGCGACTGCTAAATCTAAAGGTCTCTACTCTATTTTTATCCTCCTAGACCTCTCTTCCGCTTTTGACACTGTGGACCACCCCTACTTCTCCAAATCCTCTCATCCATGGGCATTCAGGGTCTTGCTCTCTCCTGGCTTTCCTCCTACCTCTCAGATAGGACCTTTAGAGTTGCCTACTCTGGCACCACCTCCTCTCCATGTCCCCTCACTGTTGGAGTTCCCCAAGGCTCAGTCCTCGGACCTCTCCTTTTCTCTATCTACACATATGGTCTCGGTAAGCTCATCAGCTACTTTGGTTTCCAATGTCACCTATACCCTGATGATACCCAGATCTACATTTCAGCACCTGACTTGGACACCTTAACAGCTCGTGTCCCAGACTGTCTCAATGCCATTGCCTCCTTCATGTCCTCCCGTTTTCTAAAACTCAATATGGACAAGACTGAAATAGTAGTCTTCCCACCTCACCACTCAATGCCCCCGCCAGACATCTCTATTTCTGTTGATGGCACTTCCATAACGCCTGTCTCCCAGGCTCGCTGTCTAGGTGTAATTTTGGACTCAAGTCTCTCATTCAAATCACACATTGACAAACTTTCCTCCTCTTGTCGCCTCCACCTAAAAACATATCCTGCATCCACCCTTTTCTAACACAGGACACTACCAAACTTCTGGTGCATGCCCTGATCATTTCCCGACTAGACTATTGCAACTCTCTGCTCTGCGGCCTCCCTGCCGACCGTTTAGCCCCGCTAGAGTCTGTTATGAACTCTGCTGCACGACTCATCCACCTCTCCTCACGCTTCTCCAGCCCAAGCCCCCTCTGTCAGTCCCTTCACTGGCTGCCAGTTACACAAAGGATACAATTTAAAATCCTTACTCTTGCCAACAAAGCTCTCCACAACATAACTCTTTCCTACCTTAATCAACTTATTTCCTGATACCATCCTACACGCAATCTCCGCTCTGCTAACAATATCCTTCTGTCTTCTTCCCTTATCACGTCTTACCACTCCCGCTTACAAGACTTCTCTTGATCCTCTCCCCTCCTCTGGAACACTCTCCCTCAACACATCTGCCACTCACCCACACTTACTATTTTTAGGCGCAATCTGAAAACTCACCTCTTCAGGCAAGCATACTGTCCTATCTAGGACACTGCCCACTAACCACCATTTCAACCACCCCATACACAGCTTCCCTTTACCTACTGTCCTATACCTTAAATGTTTAGACTGTAAGGCCTTTTGGTCAGGGCTCTCTTCCCCTTTTGTCTCACAATGCTGTGTAATGGGTGTGCATACCTCCCATGGCTGTGTAAAATATGTTGTTAATTTGTTCACTGATTTAGCTGTTAGACCCTCTTGTCTTGTATCAACTGTTTGTATTGTATACTTTGTTTTGTTATACCCTGTATGCTATTGTGCAGCGCTGCAGAAGATGCTGGCGCTATATAATTCAATAATAATAATAATAAATCTGTATGTTCTTGAGATGTGAGCGGAACTGGAATATCTGGAGAGAACACATGCAAATACAAGGAGAACATACAAACTCTGTGCAGATAGTGTCCTGACCTAGATTTGAACTGGGGACTCTAGCACTGCAAGGCAAGAGGGCTATTCACTACTCCGCCATGCTTTAATGGCCTGCCAATGCTGTTGTCTGTTTGAAACTCAAAAGCAAATTCACTTACAACTTACAACTAACTTCTTGGTCCACCTCAACCTATAGAGCTTTTCCAGATGTCAATTCAGCATCCCCCAGGCAAAATAATTTCCCCAGGTGCAACTGCAGGTTCCTCTACCAACTGAAAGTACCCAGTTACCATCACAAAGAGTTTTTGTCTCAGTAAAAAAAAAATAAACTATATTTATTATAAACATTATCTCATTTAGTTAACTGAGGATTTACTGATTAGTTATTTTGGCCCATCCAAATTGACGTTGGCCTATGGTAGAAAAATTAATTAATGACTATGACGATGTAACATAATGAGCTCTTCTCTGAGGGACAGATGGTAACATGACTATGTACCCTGTAAAGTGCTGTGATAGAATTCAGTGTTAAAATAATCACCAGGGATTCGCGAGAATGTTCTTGTGAAAAGCGAGAACATCCTGGGGTGTGCGGGCGGGGAGAGCGAGGTATGCAGGGGTTAACTGGCTTAGCACCGCCTACATTCTGATGCGTCCTACAATTAGTGATGGACTTCTAAAGGCAGAAGTGTCAGGAGAAGAAATGCAGCATACGAGGCGTCTGAATGCAGGAATGTGCCTCTCGCACACTGCAGGACGTTCCCGCTTTTTGTGAGAATGTTATCGCTGATCCCTACCAAACACATAATAAATACAGTAATTATCATAACCTTGCACTTGTAATATCAATTTATCTATTAAGTATATATTGAAGAGTGCTTATGTCAATTTAATGTAACACCTTTTTGCTTACAGGACTTGATGCTCCAAATCAAACCATTTGTGGAGCAGGCGACTGCCCAGCCGAGTTGTCTCAGTCACAAAATAGTACAGCTGGTCGTCCATCTAACACTGTAATTTATATTCTTCTAGGTTCATACACTGGTATGTACTGATGTATTGTAATAGCAAGTAAAGCATGTAAAAAGCTAAAGCCTTTAGCTTAGAGTTGTGAAATATACTGTTTTTTAGTGCATTAAAGCACACCTAAACTGAAAGGGATATGGAGGCTGACATATTTATTTCCTTGTAAATACCAAATAGCCTGTCCTGCTGATCCTCTGACTGTGACATCTTTAGACAGGCACCCTGAACAAGCATGCAGATCAGATGTTTCTGACTGAAGCCTGGCTCAATTAGCAGCATGCTTGTTTCAGGTGAGTGAATTGGGAACTACCGAAGCCAAAGAGATCAGAAGGACTGCCAGGTAACTGGTATGGTTTAAAAGGAAATAAATATGTCAACCTCCATATCCCTCTCAGTTAAGTTATTCATTAATAGTCAGTCACTGTGCCTGATGGATAAACGTTTTATGCAAATACAAACCAAGTGAAATTACTTGATTTACTTGAGGAAATACTTTCTGGGGATAGGTAAGGCCACTTTCCCACAACAAACGAATGAATGTGTTTTCGAATGCACTCAATAAAATCTGTGCATACCCTCCTTGCACTGACGCACGTTTTTGTTTGCACTCCACACTTCTATCATAGAAGCTAAAATGCATGTTGTTCTAAAAAAAACAAAACATCATGCAGTATATTTGAAGGCTTTCTTCTCAAGAAAACTATCTTTTTCATGGGCCACAGTTGTTGAGTCTGTTTAGTGACAATGTGTGAGGTAGCTTACTGGGTATCTGCTACAAATATGAGCCACAACCGAGTTGATCTTGCACACCTTAACATGGAACAATGTGGGAGAAACCATCTGTATCAAATGTAGTGCATTAAAAAAAAAATTGTCGACATAATGCTTTTTTCATGAGTGCATCAAAACTATGTGAACATTATACATTTAGCAAAATTTAATTTTCCTTGCTTGGTACATCTCCATGGCAATACACAGTTCCCACCCTATTAAACTTTTACGTTTCCAAAATGAAGGGTGAGGGAAGCTGATAACTTCTCTAATATTTTCAAATTAGAAGTAAAGGGGAAAAAGTTACTACCTGCACTCAAGAATTGTTTGTAAGCTACACGTCAAAAAAAGCACCACACCCGACAATTTTGTTTCTGTCTTGCAGAGATTAGTAGAAGAAGCTTGGAATTTTTTTTTTTAAACTGCTGCCTGCATTCCCACTGGGAATATATCAGCTAGTTTCCTATTCTTAAGACTCAAAAACTGGCCTATGGTGTTAAAGTGAAGGGGGCAATTGATGCAGGTTCTATCTATTCTCCACGTTACCGGAAAAAAAAATACTAAATGCTGCTACTGCCGCTGTCTGGAGAGGAAGTGATGACATTTACAAAATCTAGCAAACGTGTTTTGTGATGTTGGGCTCTTAAAATGCCTTTTTATAAATAGGTCTCTTAGGAATAACTTCATTGTTTCTGGAAAAATATTTCAAAGTCTTGTAATGACAAGGGAGGTAAGTGGTTGTAGGTACTAGGTAAGAAATACTTTTTTTCCAAAGTGGTAAGGCAAGTAAATATTAGTTGAAATTAGCTGTGAGTTTGAATCTAAACAGTACTTATAATCCTAATAATTTGCAGACCATCTAAAATAAAAACAACATTTAAAAAAAGAAATAACTGTCTGTTCTATGACTTTATCTTACTTTATTAATTTATCCTTTTGTTGTTTATTAAAGCTTGTGGAGTCCTGGCTATGGTGTTGATCATCATATTCTTGGAGAGGGTACATGCTCACACTGAACCCAAAGATCAGCCCTGTTATTCCACTCTCCTTGCCGCACTGAAGCATCTACGTGACAAACGTCAATGCCTTCTCATTCCTCTCACTATGTTTAGTGGTTTTGAACAAGGGTTTATTGCCAGTGATTTTACTAAGGTACGCTTCTGATTCCTTAGAGCACTTCTATCACACATTTGTACCTCTTACACCTGTAATATACATTTAAGAATATTTTAATTATTTTCTTGTACAATATTTTTCCAGTTTATTTACTGTACCATTCATCCCTGCCCAACTTGCCCATGATATGCCCCATACAAGGTTATTTTATATATTTATGAGCAAGTCAGGTGGGTGGTGTTGACAAGGAGCAATCGACAGGCAGACATCATAGGTGGTTTTTCCTCCTGGCTGGAACCTAAGGGAAGAACTTTGACACATGGGCCCATATGCAATTACATTTTTTACCTGAGTTTTCTCCTAGGTGATATTTTCACAACTTGTAAATACAAATAATTTTGATAGTACTTATTCACCTACTTGTTGGTACTTTTTCAGTTGCAAAGTGCAGACAATTATTTTAAATACAAGAAGAAAAATTATCTCCTGCTAGAAAACCCATTAGAAAAAGGTAATTGCCATGGCCAGTGTTCATCAACAGAAGAGAACTGCCTTCTTTAGTTTTGGTAGTTTAAGCCAAGTGGCAGGTTTAAGCCAAGGATTTTACTAAGTGTTTCAAATGTGAGAGTCAAAGGTTTCAGTGTATAAACTTCAAAAAAGTACAATTTTTATATTATAGAATAGAGATGGAGCAGCTTAGAACAGATCAATCAAAATGAACAGGAAGTGAATTTTCCTGGATAAATTCCGAGCTACATATCATCCGTATAATATCTGCATGCAAGCCAGAATTATTGACGATCTCTAGTTGCAATTATAAAATACAATTTTTTGGGAAGTTGTGGCTGGGCACACCATTTGCAGTTGGGTGCTTGGTATTGTGGTATGGGAAAACCACTAAGCAAAGTCTGTATTCAAGTATACCAGCACTCCAGAAATTCAAAAATAATCACGCTCCTTTTATTGAGCTGACATATCCACAAGAATAGCCGACAATTGTTTCGGGGGGTCCCCCTTTCTCAAGGCGTGTGGTTACAATCAAACTTAATGCTATAAACTAATATATACATCATTAATCCCATATACCCCACCCCAAACTGTGATCAAAGAATGATGTCATCTCCTTTGCTTGCAACAACAACATGTACATACAATGCTCAGTACCATCTCATCAACATTGTAAACACAATTATTCACCACATCAGTGCGCCCAGCGATTATAAAATAGTGTACATATGCTGGTATATATCAAAAGAGTAAATTAAAAAATTGCCAAACATCCATGGCTCTTGATCACCCCGTTTCTTTATAATTTTAAGAATGTCTAAATAAATAAACTATACCTATAGCAAACAATGTAATATGGTGTCCCCTAATACAGGGATCCAAAACTGTCTGCTGATTTGTCCAAAAATTATTAGCATTTGGCCAGTAGTATTTCTTAGTGAAATAAATACATACAAAATCAGCATGATATTATAAACTATAGTCATTTTATACCATAGAAGCTTAGAAATTGAACTGAAAAACTTTCACCACTACCATAAAATATTTTATGCTACTTTATGCTGATCAGTACATTTTAATTCCAAATCACAGATAATGAAAAGGCTCACTGCTCCCTCAAACTCTGCAAATAAAGATAGGTAGTAGTAGCAACACTGAAAAATGCCTGAGCTTACCTTTCCTCTTCCCTGAAAACGTTGGTGACATGACCACTTCCTGCTCATTTTGAGAGGTTTGGTGCTAAACTATGGCAACATCCATTTGTCTCTCAAAGCACCTTCTAGGGCAGAAAAGAATGGGTGGTCAGCACTGCAGAAATTTATTGGGGTTACATGCAAATGGTCAATCAAACATCAGTGTTGCAGAAAATTCAGAAATGCCATTGTGGGTAAAAAATGTACAGGTGGCAGGTGCAGGGCACAAAAAGCATAATGGCTTTTTTGGGCATATCGCTTCTTCTGGGGCTAATCTAAGGCCACTGAACCCAACGTTGTGGGTCTCGCCGCATTGAACTTGTAACACCTCACCGTAGTGCAGGCAGACATTAATTTCCTCTTTTCTGCATTCCTTCTAGGACAAGTTATGGACACTTATTTTTCCTCCCAGTGTTCTTGTTTGCCGAATGGGTGAGCCTGGAGCAGGCTTCCATCTAGTGCTTTGTGGGATGGTGCATAGCTGACTTGCCACTCATTCTCCCTTTTGATTAAGTCAATGCAGAGAGTGCGTGACTGGGGAGAAGTCATCCTGAACAGTACAGGAGAGCGCGTGGAAATGCTCTTAGTCCATAGAAGGGGTAATGTGGCCAACATTTTTAATGCAGCTAGAAGCAAGTACAGGAAGTTTTCAGCATTACTCCTACTAATAATATTGTTTGCATTGGATGGCCAATGTAGGAACTCCTTTTTAGCCTTGGATGTGGCTTCATTATTTAGAACAGCCACCCTTATTTCACTTTGTTTTATGTTTGATTAGAATAACTAACACTTATGAACTAATGTAGCATGTAATATCTATTTTTTATTGTAGATAAGCATGTTCTTCCTACTGTAGATGAGCATGCTCTTCTGTATAATAAGATAAAGAACTTATAAGAAAACATGGGATAGTATTGCCAAGATCACTAAGCTATGCAAATATTGGTGGAGTCCGCAGAAATAATAAGTGGGGGTTTGGGAAGAAGGCTCTTGTTGCTTTCAGAGCTCTCCTCATTAACATAACACATTTTGAAGTATTGATGTGCCATGGCACAGAATTGTAGGAAAAATAGCTGAAATATTCTAATATCTTTTTTTCTCAGTCTTATGTAACCTGCATACTGGGCCTAAAATATGTAGGCTTTGTCATTATCTGCTTTGGAGTCACCAACTCTATATGTGCAGCAATCTTTGGGAAACTTACTCAGTATACTGGAAGGGTTCCATTGTTCCTACTTGGTAAGTATGTCACATGTTTTTTTCTCTTTTAATAAGAAATATAAAAGTAGAAGTGATAAGGAAGAAAAATAATATATGGAGAAAGAATGGTTAGCATATACGGTAAAGGATATGATGGCCTATAAAACATGTTAAATAAGATGTATGATTTATCAACCAGTGTAGGAGAGTTACAGAATGTGTTGCTCAGCAGAAAGTTTACTAGTAAAAGAAAGGACCATTTCAATCAAACACACCCAAAGTTTTTGATCAAATGATCGTATAGGTTAAGAAATAAGGTCTATTTTTATTTTACCTCATAACCCCATCTCCCAAGCAAGATGCTAATCTTGATAATGACTAGGGATTTTGGGGGGAAATATGTATAGATTGGATAGATCCTAGTTTCAACAGGTAAGATTTGAGTCAAATCATTCGATAACCATTACAATCATGAATTTTTATCACAACATACTAAAAACACACAATTGCACTTTTGTTTTTGTTTTGTTTTTTTTACAAATCATTAACACACACATAGTAAGTATATAATTTTTACAAATCGAAAATTGCACAAAAGGTGGATCAGTGCAACACCAGACCGCCTCCGAATGGCCTCCAATCAGAGATGCGCTGAGCCCCCCCAGGAACTACAAACGCACCTTGAACCCAAACAGAAGCTCTGCATATACACCAAAAGCATGGCTGTTAAGTGGGAGCAGCTGACCAAAAACGAATTAAATTAGTACATAGCAAGGAAATGAGCAGCACTACATGCAAGCTGTTACAGGAAACCAACATCCTCCAGTGGTAGACAGGTCATGTGTATGCTCGGTGTGTATTCGACCCCACAAGTGGGGCTTGCACTCTTTTGCAGGTAGGCACTAGTCTGTCATTTTCTGCTAACTTGTGACAAAAAATAAAATCTTCTATAAACTCACCATGCCTCTTAGTGAATACTTTTGGGATGTCTTCTTTCCAAAATGGGGTCATTTAGGGGGGTTTTATACTATCCTGGAATTCTAGCACCTGATGAAACATGACAGGTGCTCAGAAAAGTCAGAGATGCTTGAAACTGGGGAAATTCACTTTTTGCACCATAATTTGTAAACGCTATAACTTTTACCCAAACAAACAAAAAATCCAATAAGTGTCTATTTATTGATCAAAGACATGTAGCACAAAAAATTTAGACAAAAAAATGATATAGAAATTTTACTTTATTTGAAAAATGTCAGCACAGAAAGTAAAAAAAAAAATCAATTTTTTTGACAAAATTCATGTATTTTTTGATGAATATAATAAAAACTAAAAATCACAGCAGCAATCAAATAGCACCAAAAGAAAGCTGTATTAGTGACAAGAAAAGGAGGTAAAATTCATTTAGATAGTAGGTTGTATGACCGAGCAATAAACCGTTTAAGCTGCAGTGGTCTGAATGGAAAAAAGTGTCTGGGCAGTCCGCTCCGGCCCACGTGGCGGTGATTGACAGCGCCGATCGCGCAGGCGCAGTACAGAGCGACCTCCGGGTCGCTCTGACGTCATCGCCGGGGACCTGGTCGGAGCTCCGGCAAACGGCTGCGGGCAGAGCTGCGGCGAGGGAGGTCCTGGGAGCTTGGGGCTGGAGGAAGCCCCCGGTAAGTAGCGTTTATTTTATTATAATTTCCCTGACAACTCCTTTAAGGCTAAGTGTTTCTTTAACAGTTTCACAGCATCAGAACTTTGTTTTTCTTACCAAAGCATAATTTTTAGCTGCATTTTTAGCTAAGCTCTACCCGTCAAAGAAAACTGCCGGGTGTTTCTTCCCAGATGCTGTGCAAAGCATGATGGGATTTCCTATGTTGTTATTCACGTTGTCTAGCAACTGGGAAGGGTGATCAGCACACAGGACAGTTGGGAACTGTGTCTCATGCTCCCTGTCACCTCCTTTCAACCAAAAAGATGGCTGCCATCATGAAATCAAACATTTGCCTGTTCTTTCAAAACAGGGTGGGTAAGAGATTATATTACCTATCTATTTTAATTAACATAACTAATGTAACTTAAAGACAGTATGTTTGCCTAGGCTGGAGTTTCTCTTTAAGTGGTTAAGACAGTAGTCTTAACATATTAGTCATAGACTACAGGCTATACAAAATAACCCAGGTCACTAAGTTTTGCTTGCATATTTTAACTGAGAATAACACAAAGGCCTTGTTCACATTATAAATCGCCAGCGCTATCGCAAGCACTAAGCGATTTATTGAGCTTTTTTAACCTCCCTGGCGGTATGATAAGTGCGGCTGCGCGGCCGCGGGAGGATTTTTTTCACCTTTTTTTTTTTTTTTAAGCATGTAGCTAGCCTAGCGCTAGCTACATGCTTCCCCCCTCCCTGCGGAGTCCCCCCGTATTTACCAATCGCCACCGGCGCCGCTTGCCCATAAGGAAATCCCGTTCTGAACGGGATTTCCTTGAGTGGTTTCCCCGTCGCCATGGCGACGAACGGAGTGACATCATCGACGTTGCCGACGTTGTGACGTCACAGGGAATCCCGATCCACCCCATAGCGCAGCCTGGCAGCGATTGGCCAGGCTGCGCAAGGGGTATGCGGGGGGGGGGGGCCTGTATCGCGGCGGGTAGCGGCGCAACAAACACGCAGCTAGCAAAGTGCTAGCTGCGTGTTTGAAACAAAAAATTATGCAAATCGGCCCAGCAGGGCCTGAGGAATCCTCCGCGGCGGCTTACCCCGTTTCCAGCACGGGGTTACCGCTAAGGAGGTTAAAGTGATTTTCCCTGCACTTTGCACTTAGAAAAGTGCTTTTGCTGAGCGATTTCTTTTTTCACTTCCTGACATGTTTGTGAGGCAATCCTTTACAGGTTATCCACAGAGGCATCTGAATTGTAGAAAGGCATTCAGCCAGATCTGGCAGTAGACCCCATCAATAATAATCCTAACATTTGTATAGCACTTTTCTCCTGTTGATTTAAAGTGCTCAAGAGCTGCAGCCACTAAGGGGCTCAAGGGGCCACCGTGCAGTGTTAGGAAGCCTTGCCCAAGGACTTCTTACTGAATAGGTACTGACCCTAGCCAGGATTTGAACCCTGGTATCCCATGTCAAAGGCAGAGCCCTGAACCAGTACACTATCCAGCTAATGAAGTTACGCTATGTTATTACTCCTGGGATGCAGGTTTGGTGCTTTGGAAGACTCCATGAGTAGAAAGTAAGAATTACTGGTTGCCAGCACTGTATGTTAGAGGAATTGTGCTAGGCATTATGAAAAATAATGGGAAATGTCCTGAGTCCCTGTGCATAGACAGCTGGCATTGAAGAAGCAGATGGCGTCTTCTTTTATTACACAGCTGCTGCAGCAGCACAACTGTTGATGTTACACAAAATCAAGAGGAGTTATGCAGCACGGAGAACAGCAGCTCCCAAACAGAGGCTGCCATATACATTGTTGAGAAAATGATATGAAAAAGCTTGTTTAACCTTTAGTGAAATTGGCTAAATGAGTAACAAAGGAACAAATCTCAAAGAGTCTATAGGTTGATCATGGTAAAAGCAGTACTGCAGTATAGAATTATAGAAATTCTTGTTTTATATTATGCTTATTCTACCTTTCTTTGTAAAATGTTATCAGGAGCTGCTATAAACATTGGCTGTATCATTGGCTTCTTGATATGGAAACCTGCAGTTGGCAACTTTGCTATATTTTTTGTCATGTCTGGCCTGTGGGGAATTGCAGACGCTGTGTGGCAGACTCTACTAAGCTGTAAGTACCACCTGTGTCCAGCAACATTTTTGTAAATACTTTATTATATGTTTTCATGGGACAACACTGAAGATATAACACTATAACACAATGTAGTCAGTGTACAGTTTGCATAACACTGTAAATTTGCTGTCCCATCATAATAACACACACCGCCATTAAAGAGGAACTTTGGTGAAAATGACATAATTATTCAAATTGCCTTTTGTGTACAATATTCATTTATACATTTTTTAGTTAGTGTTTGCCCAAATAGTTCTTCTCTTTTGTTTACAAAAAAAAACCAAAACCCTGATTTACATTCTGAAATTTATCACTGGTGGCGACATCTTTAGGTCTGCCAGGTGATCTGTGTGGAATGTTCCTTTCTGAGAGTTCTATGCACACAGAGAGATATTGCTTGTTTGATGGTTAGAAAAAACTGCTATTTCCCACAGCAAACCGTAAGGACCATGCTCATGACATCACTCTGTGGGAGGGGTTTCACCACAATATCAGCAACACTGACTAAACTGATAATCTATTCAGTGTAGTGTACTCACTTTTGTGAGATACTGTATATATATATATATATATATATATATATATATATATATATATATATATATATATATATTCAGTGACCTGGCAATGTGTATATATATATATATATATATATATATATATATATATATACACACACAAACAGTGGGTTGCAAAAGTATTTGGCCCCCTTGAAGTTTTCCACATTTTGTCATATTACTGCCACAAACATGAATCAATTTTATTGGAATTCCACATGACAGACCAACACAAAGTGGTGTACACATGAGAAGTGGAACGAAAATCATAACTGATTCAAAACGTTTTTACAAATAAATAACTGCAAAGTGGTGTGTGCATAATTATTCGGCCCCCTTTGATCTGAGTGCAGTCAGTTGCCTATAGACATTGCCTGATAAGTGCTAATGACTAAATAGAGTGAACCTGTGTGTAATCTAATGTCAGTTCAAATACAGCTGCTCTGTGAGGGCCTCAGAGGTTGTCTAAGAGAATATTGGGAGCAACAACACCGTGAAGTCCAAAGAACACTCAAGACAGGTCCAAGACAGGTCAAGGATCAAGTGATTGAGAAATTCAAATCAGGCTTAGGCTACAAAAAGATTTCTAAAGCCTTGAACATCCCAAGGAGCACTGTTCAAGCGATCATTCAGAAATGGAAGGAGTATGGCACAACTGTAAACCTACCAAGACAAGGCCATCCACCTAAACTCATAGGCCGAACAAGGAGAGCGCTGATCAGAAATGCAGTCAAGAGGCCCATGGTGACTCTGGACGAGCTGCAGATATCTACAGCTCAGGTGGGAGACTCTGTCCATAGGACAACTATTAGTTATGCACTGTACAAAGTTGGCCTTTATGGAAGAGTGGCAAGAAGAAAGCCATTGTTAACAGAAAGCATAAGAAGTCCCGTTTGCAGTTTGCCACAAGCCATGTGGGGGACACAGCAACCATGTAGAAGAAGGTGCTCTGGTCAGATGAGACCAAAATGGAACTTTTTGGCCAAAATGCAAAACGCTATGTGTGGCAGAAAACTAACACTGCACATCACTCTGAACACACCATCCCCACTGTCAAATATGGTGGTGGCAGCATCATGTTCGGGGGGTGCATCTCTTCAGCAGGGACAGGGAAGCTGGTCAGAGTTGATGGGAAGATGGATGGAGCCAAATACAGGGCAATCTTGGAAGAAAACCTTTTGGAGACTGCAAAAGACTTGAGACTGGGGCGGAGGTTCACCTTCCAGCAGGACAATGACCCTAAACATAAAGCCAGGGCAACAATGGAATGGTTTAAAACAAAACATATCTATGGGTTAGAATGGCCCAGTCAAAGTCCAGATCTGAATCCAATCGAGAATATGTGGCATGATCTGAAAACTGCTGTTCACAAACGCTGTCCATCTAATCTGACTGAGCTGGAGCTGTTTTGCAAAGAAGAATGGGCAAGGATTTCAGTCTCTAGATGTGCAAAGCTGGTAGAGACATACCCTAAAAGACTGGCAGCTGTAATTGCAGCAAAAGGTGGTTCTACAAAGTATTGATTCAGGGGGATGAATAATTACACACACCCACTTTGCAGTTATTTATTTGTAAAAAATGTTTGGAATCATGTATGATTTTCGATCCACTTCTCACGTGTACACCACTTTGTATTGGTCTTTCACGTGGAATTCCAATAAAATTGATGCATGTTTGTGGCAGTACTGTGACAAAATGTGAAAAACTTCAAGGGGGCCAAATACTTTTGCAACCCACTGTATGTATATATATATATATATATATATATATATATATATATATATATATATATATATATATTCAGTGACTTGACAATGATCTGGTATAAACATCGCACGAAAATCATTTGCTACTTTTTTTCTTAACATCAGAAATCTTGGCAGAGTACAATTGTTTAAGGGGTACAATAATGGAACTGATGGTGCTCCCAAGCTGGTTGCATTTGCACCTCTCTCCCCCTTCCTTTCTTTGGGGTATCGAGCAGCTCCAAAAGCTAGAGGAAATAAAGGTGGGCAGAGGGAGTTGCATTAAGAATGTGACATTTCGTCATATAAAATATTTGACTTATAGGGGTTCTGTGACGGTATCTAAAAACAAAAAGTGTCACTTATCTGGGGCTTCTAATGGTCCCCTGCAGATATCCTTTTCTATGCCGTCACTGAAGAAACCTCTGTTGCCCACAGCGGGTCACCGTCCAATTATTCGTCTAACTAGACAAATGGCAATGCGGCTGCGCAGCCGTCGCCACACGCGTCCTCACTCCTGCTCGCATCTCCGGGAGCTTACTGTGCAGGAGCAGTACAAGAAAACTTGGTACTGCCCATGTGCAGTAAGCTACTGGAGACACGAGCGGGAGCGAGGATGTGCATGGCCATGGCCACACAGCCGCAGTTAGACGAATAATTGGACGGTCACCCGCAGGATAGGATTTCTGCAGGGGGAGGTAAGAAGCCCCAGGGAAGTGACACTTTTTGTTTTTAGTTACTGCCACAGAACACCTTTAAAGGGAATCTGAAGTGAAAATAAAGTTATGATATAATGATTTGTATATGCAGTACAGTTAATAAATAGAACATTAGTAGCAAAGAACAGAGTCCCATATTGTTTTCAGTAGAGGAAGAGTTAAGAAACTTCAGAGCTGAAAAAGAGCTACTCTGTACCCTTTGGCCAAACTTGGGTTGCAGACCTATTTTCTGATAAATCAAAGACACAGCTTCAGATAAGGTTTTACTGCAGGGGAGTTCAAATGGTCATTAGCTCTGCTCTGTTTCATAGTTTGAAATACAGTGTGTGGTTTGTAATTGCAAATATGACAGAATCCTGCAATGTTATTAAAAAAAAAAAGCTATACAACTGAAAATAAAAATATGAGACTCTTTCCTTTGCTAATGATGTTCCATTAATTATCTGTACTAGACATATACAATTCATTATATCATAAGTTGTTGTTGTTGTTTTTTGCTTCAGTGTCACTTTAAACTTTTGTGTACTTAAACGTTGAATCTAGTCAGTAATAGTTCTGTTTTAAACACCAGAATTGTTTACCCTGTGAAATTACTTATCACTAGCCTGTAGTCCAACTCAGTGTTTGCAGATCAGTGGGGAATATCAGGGGCGCCGCCAGCATACAGACGAGCCATGCCCCACGCTTGGGGCCTCACACAAAGGGGGCCTCGCTCTGCTGCTGGCAGCAGGAGGGAGTACGCAGCGGCGTAGGTATAGCTATAGCAACCATATGGTTGCTATGGGGCCCGTAGCAGTCCGTAGCCAAGGGGGGGGGGGGGGGGGCGGCAATCCTGGCTGTGTTTTAATTTGCAGAACCCCGGGGCCCCCATTTAATTTCCCCTTCACAAATGCCCAATCCAGCACCTCCACCATGCCCACATACACTGTCCCCACCACTGCTCTCCCTGGTAGTTCCCGGCCAGGCGCAGCTGAGCGTCACTGTTGCCATGGTAACAGAGCACAGAAGCCGGGCCACTGTACTACTTGCAGCAACTAGCTGACTTCTGTGTTCTGTTGCAGTGTAAACAGTGACGCTTCAGCGCTGCCGGAAGTATAGTGAAGACAGAGCGGCTGATGAGAAAGTGCGTCTCCCCTAAGTTTTTAATTGAGCAAGTCTGCGTGTGTTGGGGGAATAAAGGGATGTAGTTACTGCATGTGTGTGTGTGTGGGGCGGTGTGAAGAGGTGCCATTACTGTTGCTATGTGGGGTGTGTGTGTGTGTAACTTACGGGGTGGGGTGGGGGGGGGGGTGAAGGGGATGAAGGGTGCTAATTCCTGTAACTTATTATGTGTGTATGTGTGTGGGGGGAGAGGGGTGCTATTTACTGTGTGTGTGGGGGGTGGGTGTGAAGGGGTGCTATTTACTGTGTGTGTGTGCGTGCGTGTGTGTGTGGGGGGGGGGGGGTGAAGGGTTGCTATCTACTGTGTGTGGGGGGGGGGGCGACCTGATAACATACTCTATGGATGGGGGTGGAACTTACCTTGTGTGTGTGTGGGGAGGGGTGTAATTTACTGAGTGGGGAGCCTGTGGAATGGTTTCTTGTCACCGCCACCCTCACCTGCCAGATAGACTGTATCCAAAGGGGACAGCAGCGCTGCACCTTCATCTACCGCACCTACTGCCAGTATACTGCCTACCTATCTAACCTATACTGTGGGCATCTACCTATCTAACCTATACTGTTTGCACCTACCTATCTAATCTATACTGAGGGCATCTACCTATCTAACCTATACCGGGGGCACCTATACATGCCTACATGTGTGAGGGGGTGCATTGTATGCCCTCGCCCTGGGTGCAATTTAGCCTAGAAACTGCTAGTATTTGGCTCCTCTCACATCATGGTTTGGCCACGCCCATTTTTGCCACGTCGCACAAAGTGCGCCACTTTGTTTTGTGGTGGGGCTACCCATTTTCTCACCACAGCACACAAAGCGCAACACTTCTTTCATGGATGGGTGCCTCAATTTATGGACTGCTTGGGGCCACCAAAACCTTAGCTGCACCCCTGGGGAATATGATAGTTCGTGCACAGCCACAAGATCCACCAACACAAGTACTGTGGTGTTCATAGTTCTGGCCTATCAATAGCGCTGTTATGTTTGTTTAATGCATAAGATTATCTACAGTATATGGTTGTGGGTCTTTGGTTCTTGTTATACCCTGGCCAGGAACCTGAAGAGAAGGCACTGCATATATAGAGAGACTGGTGAATACTCTAAATAACCCCAGTTTCAGTTAAGCTGCCTCCATGACTACTGAACACAAGTACAAATCTACATACATAGTGCAATAGTGTAAGATCCAGCATACAGGTCCATGTACATTTAATAGAATAACACAGCAGACATTTGTCTGTGTGTCTATTTCCGCACATGAGACTACAGATTACAGCACTTATTGTGACTGGACACCAGGGACTCACAACAGGCAGCTGCAGCAGCTCAGAAATTAATAATAGATTATATGTTTTTTTTTCCAGCAGAAAAAAAAAAATTAACAGATCTTGAATCGGACACTTTTTTTTTTCTCTTTCTAGAAACTGTACCTGCTCCTAAGCCCAATGTGACTTATATTTGGCATGGGTCATGTGGGCACCAGTACACCACTTAGGCTATACCACAACATTTTTAGCAGCGCTTAACCATTGGTCATTTGGATAGCTGTAATCGATACCATGATGGTATCCAGCAACCCTATGCCTCACCATAACATCACCCTTTAACAGTAACCCTTTCCTGACATCTAAATTCACATCTTAAATTTAAAGCGTAGTTGTCAAACTACTGACAGACAGTGGTACACCTATGCAGACGTTAAACACCAGCATCCAGATTAACTACTTGACACTTGTGGCTGACAAATCCTTTGCACCCAACACCTGCTATTCTATAGCAGCGGAGCCCAAATCAACTGTGACAAACCAAATCACTCCAACATAAGTAGTTCCTGGAATAAGTGTATAGCACTTGAAAATAGTCAGTAGCAACCAGGATAAGCAGTGTCTGAACTGCTGCATGTGAGCTTTATCTAGATAAGATGCTATAAAAAGATATTTTATGGGATCTGCATTATACTATCACTCCAAAAAACATCACAGTTTTGCTGTTTGTCTCTCTTTAAGGAGATTGATTTCACTAAACAGATTATTAAAAACTGTATGCCGGAATAAGCAGGTCATTGTTGGTAGACAGTAAATTAGACAATATTACTCTGTAAACTACTCTTAGTAGTTTGCAAAGAACTCTGGGGTGTGGAATAATTACATTTTAAAGGTTACCTCAACTGAGAGCAAGATAGAAACTGTTATTTAAAAAAAATGCCAGTTACTTGGCTCTCATGCTGACATTTTGGTTTTAGTAGTACCTGCATCACACACTGCAAACAAACATGCACTCAGTGGAGAATAAAGTCAGAACTCCTATTCTGCATACTCACTCTGAATCAGTGACTCACAGCATTAGAAGCAGAGGATCAGCACAACAGCCAGCAAAATAACATTTTCAAAACAGAGTCAGCTGTGATAATAAGCTCCAAATTTGTCGCAGCAACACAGTTATGTTGAAAAGAGACATCCATCCATGAAGCCATGTTTTCTATCTCCTTTCATTCATTATCAGAGATAAATGTCAATGTCATAAATCAATAAGTACAAAACTGTACATCAAGTTTATTTCTGTTTGTTTTCTTCTGCAGCTTTATATGGCATATTGTTTGAAAAGAACAAAGAAGCAGCCTTTGCCAATTTTTCACTTTGGGAATCTCTTGGATTTGCCATTGCCTTTGGGTACAGCTCATTTTTATGTGTCTATATTAAACTCTACATATTAATGTGTGTAGTAGTGGTGGGGATTGTGTTATATGGAGCTGTGGAATATATAGAATACAGGAGTGCTGCCTCAGTAGCTGAAGATGGTGGTCCAAAAGAATAACCCAAAACCTACAGGTGAACCACACTGGAAGAAACTACGTGGTCATGGACTTCATTCATATCTATTTACGTTTTGTCTATTCAAATCCATATTGTAGCCAAATAATTCAATCTGGACCGCTGAATTTGCATAGTTGCACATTGTTCATACTGAATATTCATTCCAGAAGAACTGACTTGCAGGTATTTTATAAAAAACAGGTGACGTGAACCTGGTGCTCACAGAAAGATCTAATATTTTAGTGGGGCCCCAATGCCAGTAGATCACCTAAATGTAATTTTTTTAAATTCTAAAGAATTAAAATCACAACTAAACTTGTTTCTGTACAAATACCTAATTTGTTCCCATTTTTTTAAACAAGGGCAATGCTGAAAGCTTTTCTGTTAAAAATGAAACGCAGCAAAATGTAGTCAAGTGAAGTCAGTGTATGCCAGATACAAATATCAAGTATCCTAAGAACATCTTACCTAACTTCTCTGCATTTCTTTCTATTACATACTTTGTACATTAGATTCCTGTATACAATATTCTTCATTGTATCTTATGTGATGCATTCCCCAAACATGACACAACTTATGGGTGCAGCTCATCACAAGCAATGTACTATCGATATATGCAACCAATTTTGGCCCAAAATGAGTAGCATCATTGATCGAGCATGCTTTTGGCGGCACCAATTTTCATCCGATTCGATAATAATTATCTAATCGGATGGTCAATCAGCCACCAACTCTACAGATGTATGGCCACCTTAAGACAACTGCCTGTGAGCAGGCGGGAGGCATTATCTGCCCTAGCTATGGAATACTACTCTTTTTTTTTTTATTATTATTATTATTTTCTTTCAGTGGGGCTAATGTACACAGACGTCAGAATTCAGCTTGTCATCAGTTCAAATTACTTTTAACCTCAAATCTGTTTCTCCTCATTTTAATTTTAATTTGACTTCAGTTTGACCACAGTTTTCCATTCACTAATATAGCTTTGACTTTAACTGATGACAAGCAGAGTGTAAACGTAAAGCAAATTGATGTGAAAAAACTGTGTCCATTGTCTGTAAAGTGGACCTGAACTCAGAACTTCCTCTCTGCTCTAAAAGATAAGCAACATCATAATAACCTTTAAAGAAAAACATTTCTTTGTTGCAGCTGATGCAAATCCTACAATAAATTGGCACTGTTTCTCCTTCCTGCTTTCATGGAAGCAGATATTTTGAGCTTTCAAATGAGCTCATCTGCCTTATCAGCCGCAGCTTTCAGATGACACAGGGGAGAGATCAAATTACAACTTTAGATTAGACACAGATGAGAGGGAATTAGACTGGCTAAACTCTCTAAATACATACAGGGTGCATTTTTCTATGTTTTCCTTCCATCCTGCGCAACAGTTCAGGTCCACTTTAACCACTTGAGGACCGCAGTATTAAACCCCCCTAAAGACCAGGCAATTTTTTGAGAAATTGGCCACTGCAGCTTTAAGCCAAGCTGCAGGGCCACACAACACAACACACTAGTAACCCCCCCCCCCTTTTCTCCCCACCAACAGAGCTCTCTGTTGGTGGGGTCTGATCGCCCCCCCATATGTTTGTTTTTGAATAAAAAATGTGTCTTTTTTAAATTTGTTGTACTCCCACCTCCCTCCCCCCGCCAGCCAATCCCTGTGAACAGCTGTCATAGGCTTCAGCCTATGACAGCCGATCACCCCTGTGCCTCTGGAGGGGACAGCCGTATCACACGGCTGTCCCCAGTACAGCACTGCTGTAGATCACAGCGCTGTACCAGTAATTAGATCTCCTCTCGGAGACTGAAGGCGGAGCTCAGCTCCGTCTACCAAGCAGCAGATGCGCACGATCGCCTGCAAAACAGAGCCCCAGGATTTTACGCCGACCGGCGTTAGGCGGTCCTGGGGCTGCCGCAGCGGCCACGCCCATCGGCGTGACGCGGTCGGCTAGAAGTTAAAGGATACATGAGGCAACATAAGAAAGAAAAGTTTTACTCACCTGGGGCCACCTGGGGCTTTCTCCAGCCCCTAGAAGTCAGGTCGCTCATCAAAGTTCCACTTAGGGATGATCGAAAGAGCAAATTCCGTTCCGCCGGAAATCACGGATTCCGTCAGTGTTGAATTCCGTCGCTATGAAAATTCCACCGGATTTGTACAAAATTCCAGATTCCGTCGGAAAAATTGAAAAAATCGCTAAAGTAACCTTGTTTATCCTATATAGTAGCCCATAGTCCCTATTAACTGTTCACTTAGTCATTTTTTTCCTTCCTCCCTCCTCCCGGAGGAAGGAGGCTCTCATCTTCCAGGGAATTGTAGTATTTCAAAAGCCAGCTTACATACCATGGCTGGCAATTGAACCCAGGCTGGGCTGGGAATTGAACCCAGGTCTCAGTGTGTGGTAGGTAACTGACTTAACCACTATACCACCACTGACACTACATGCTGAAGCCAGCCTAGCATGTACCATTATGATCAATCCAAGAGAAAAAATAAATTGCTTAACGATTTGTAGCATGTCAAAAGCAAACTCACATTGGCTGGGAATTGAACCCAGGCTGGGCTGGGAATTGAACCCTGGACTCATTGTGTGGTAGGTAACTGACTTAACCACTATACCACCAACACTACATGCTGAAACCAGCCTAGCATGTACCAATATGCCCAGATAGCCAGGTAGATACATCTCTCTCTCTCTCTCTCTCTCTCTAGTAGGGATGGTCACCGCTTTCCGCGGAATTGTATTTTCCGGAATTTTTAGGCGGAAATTGGTCATTCCGTTCCGTTTGGTCGGAATGGAATTGCTTTTTCAATCTGGCGGAATTCCGAAAATGCCTGTGAAATTCTGCCGGTATCCGTTGATGGTTTTAAGCTGAAAATTTAGTTCAATGGCATCAAGTCCTAGAGAGAGAGAGAGAGAGAGAGAGAGAGAGAGAGAGATCATTTTTCTCTTGGGTATATCACGATGGTACATTCTAGGCTGGCTTCAGCATGTAGTGTTGGTGGTGGTATAGTGAAAAATTCTGGAAAATACAATTCCGCGGAAAGCGGTGACCATCCCTACTAGAGAGAGAGAGAGATGAATCTACCTGGCTATCTGGGGTTCTCTTTAGACAACTGTTGAACACAAAAGGCAAGGCCATGCCTGGCTACAAATTGTTAAGCAAGCTAATTTTTCTCTTGGATTGATCATAATGGTACATGCTAGGCTGGTTTCAGCATGTAGTGTTGGTTGTATAGTGGTTGTCAGTTACCTACCACACACTGAGACCTGGGTTCAATTCCCAGCCCAGCCTGGGTTCAATTCCCAGCCAATGTGAGTTGGCTTTTGACATGCTACAAATTGTTAAGCAAGCTAATTTTTCTCTTGGATTGATCATAATGGTACATCCTAGGCTGGCTTCAGCATGTTGTGTTGGTGGTGGTATAGTGGTTAAGTCAGTTACCTACCACACACTGAGACCTGGGTTCAATTCCCAGCCCAGCCTGGGTTCAATTCCCAGCCAATGTGAGTTGGCTTTGACATGCTACAAATAGTTAAGCAAGCTAATTTTTCTCTTGGATTGATCATAATTGTACATGCTAGGCTGGCTTCAGCATGTAGTGTTGGTGGTATAGTGGTTAAGTCAGTTACCTACCACACACTGAGACCTGGGTTCAATTCCCAGCCAATGTGAGTTGGCTTTTGACATGCTACAAATTGTTAAGCAAGCTAATTTTTCTCTTGGATTGATCATAATGGTACATGCTAGGCTAGCTTCAGCTTGTAGTGTTGGTGGTGGTATAGTGGTTAAGTCAGTTACCTACCACACACTGAGACCTGGGTTTAATTCTCAGCCCGGCCTGGGTTCAATTTCCAGCCACGGTATGTAAGCTGGCTTTTGAAATACTACAATTCCCTGGAAGATGAGACCCTCCTCCCTCCGGGAGGAAATAGGGAAAAAGGGAGAGATAGGTGAGGAAATAAATTTGAATTCTGTAAAATTCTGAGGAATTGAAAAAAAATTCAGCGGAATTCCGTTTTAGAGCTATAGCAATTCCGTTCCGACTGGCAAAATCGGAATTGGCCCAATTCCGGCCACAATCGCGGAATTTAGAATTCCGCGGAATCCAGCGAGCATCCTACTTCCACTGTTCTCCACGCTGCCGCTGTCCCCTCTGTAAGAGAGTAACCCGCGGCTGGACCATGGCCTTCTGTGCATGCACGGGTGCACTGTACACCTCTTGTGAACGTGTTCCCATTGTCGTGAGCCCTCTGCTCTTATGCAGTTCGCAGAGAGAGGCAAGCGGCGTGCCCACTCATGTGCAGACGACCACGTCCCAGCGGATCACGATATTATGAAAGGAAAAGCTGTGGCCTGGAGAACAGCGGATCTTCGGCATGGGACCTGATAGACTTCAAGGGGCTGGAAGAAGCCCCAAGTGAGTAAGATGTTCTTCTGAAGTCGCCTCATGTATCCTTTAAGCCTTTATGTTGCACATAGATTATGCTGTGTGGTAGTATGTTTTATGGTGGTCATACATCTGAAGAACCTCTTAAACAGATTGATCTTTAACCACTTCACCACTGAGGGGTTTTACCCCTTGAACACCAGAGCAATTTTCACCTTTCAGCACTCCTTCCATTCATTCGTCTATAATTTTATCATTACTTATCGCAATTAAATGAACTATATCTTGTTTTTTTTGCCACCAATTAGGCTTTCTTTAGGTGGGACATTATGCCAAGAATTATTTTATTCTAAATGTGTTTTAATGGGAAAATATGAAAAAATGTGGGAAAAAAAATATTTTTCAGTTTTCGGCCATTATAGTTTTTACATAATGCATGCTACTGTAATTAAAACCCATGAAATGTATATGCCCATTTGTCCCGGTTATAAAACCATTTAAATGATGTCCCTATCACAATGTTTGGCGCCAATATTTTATTTGGAAATAAAGGTGCATTTTTTTCAGTTTTGCGTCCATCCCTAATTACAAGCCCATAGTTTATAAAGTATCAGTGGTATACCCTCTTGACATAAATATTTAAAAAGTTCAGTCCCTAAGGTAACTATTTATGTTTTTTTATTGTATTTTTGTTTTGTTTTGTTAAATTACAAAAAAAAATAATTGTGGAGTGTGGGAGGTAATGAGTTAATTTATTGTGTAATCCAATGTAATTGTATGTGTAAAATGCTTTAGGGTGTAGTTTACTATTTGGCCACAAGATGGCCACAGTGAGTCTGTTTACATGCGACCTGTAAGCGTCCGGAAGGACGTTTACAGGAAGCAGTAGGAGGCTGGGAGAATCACAATGATCGCGATGTTTCTAATAGAAGCAGCGGCTCATTGCGGGGGCTTAGATCAACGAATGGGAATGGATTTTCCCGCTCATTGATCTCCGGGCAAGCGGGCGGTGGCGGGTGCGCGCGCACGAGCGGCGGGAGTGTAGACAGCGGCGGTAGCGCAGAAGGTACGGATTTCTTCGTCCCTCGGGGTGAAAGGATGGAAAAAGGGACGGAGAAATTCGTACCGCCGGGGTAAAGTGGTTAAATGAAATCAAGTTAGCACAAGCTGAAGAAAGCAACATGGCAATTCTGACTTAAAATTATCAGTGTACAGCATCCAAGGTGTTGTAAACACAGTTTTGAGTTCAGGTTGCATTTTGACTTTAAACTGAACTTAAACTGAAGAACCACATTAGTGTACACCTTAGAAAGTAGCAAATGATTTCAAATTGCTGTTGAATTGCATTAAAACCAATGTTAAAATAAGACTGAATTGAAATTATAAATTCATATACACAGCCACTTAGGGGCCCTGATGTGGATTTCGGACCCACCCCCCACATTAAATAATGTGTCCCTCCCACACCAGTATAGAGGCCAGATGTGTCTCCTCTCCCACCCCAGTATTGTAGCCAGATGATCTCTCCTCCCTCCCTAGTATAGTAGCTAGAGGTGTCCCACTCCCTAACCCCCTCCCCCCATATGGTAGCCAGGTATACCTGCCTCCAGTATAGTTAGCCAGGTATAGGTGCTCCCAGTATAGCCAGGTATAGGTGCCCCAGTATAGGTAGCCAAGTATAAGTTAGCCAACTATAGGTGGCCCCAGTATAGGTAGCTAGCTATAGGTGCCCCCACTACACTTAATACCTTCCCAATTATGGGGTCATAGTTAAGTCTGTTATGGTTATCCTTAGTTTCTTTTATTAACATGAATATTTTTTTAAAAATCATAATTTAGTACAACTATGTACACAATAAAGAATTTTTTAAATACAGCTATTTTCAGTATCTTGTCTTTGAATCAACTTGACTTTACCATCATGAAGTCGCTGTAAGACTTACTAGGCCGGACAGCATCTGTAGCGGCTTCCGTGCTCCCTAACCCAGAAGTGTTCCTGCACGCATGGCTTTATTTCATTGTTTAGGCGTATGGCGTTACACAAGGCACACGCACAGATGCATGCATTACTGCGCATGCGCGGCGTCCTTCGGTTGGCACCAGATTTAAGTCCTGCTTCTATGAAGGTCCACCTCTCCACACTGGCAGTGCTGTTCATTCTGACAGCTTAGGTTAGCAAGTGTGGTGAACTCTGCTCTGATCCTGCGATTCCAATATTCTATGTTTGACCTTTGGCTTGTGACCCAACTACTGCTATTGATCTCCGCCTGCACCAATCTTTGGCTTGTGACCTGACTACCGCTATTAATCCCCCCCGACATCTCCATAACAGCGTTTCCTGTTCTCCTTGGATACCATGGGGGCAATCCCAGGGGTCATGGTCTGGTCACCACCAGGCAGTTACTGCCAGTTGCCCGCTAAAGCTAGCAGCCCATCATCCCTTGCGGGGTGCTCTGGTGAAGACCCGTGGCCACTTAGACTCCGTACCCTGGGAGAGCCTACGCCAACCCCTGTAGCTGGGGCTAGAGGTCCTGTCCTGAGCCTTCTGCATAACATTCGCTACACACACAACGGTCAGTGTAACAGCCGAAGCTTTATTATAGCAGCAGAGAGCAGAAGGATAACTTACCAATGTTCTCCTATGTCATCTTCACTATCCAGTCAGTGTGGTGCAGAGAGACTGTGTAGCACTAGAGAGGAAATATTGTGAGTTCATAGAGCTGCATATGTTGACTATGCTGTGTGGCTGGCCAGACAAGATTAAAACTCTTCTGGCAGGTAAGATGTCTCAGATACACTCAGAAACACAATATTGCAGTCCCCAGGAGATATTCAATTGCCCAATGCAAGACAAAAATGAATTAAGACTTGATTTCCAAAATACTGATAAATAGATCACAGGAGGCGCCCATATAAATCATAAAATATTAAACATTGGTTAAAATTGAAGGTAAGTGTTAGCCGACCTTCATAAATTTGACTCTCCTATATACCAATACAAACTTTATTCAGCACTGAGAACTACACGTTTTGATGTTCAATTCAGCTTCATCAGGTCAGTAAAGTGCCGGATAGGTAGTATGGTGGAGTTTGGCACAACATCCCATACAAGAATTTGCAGTGTCCATTCAGTTATATCTGTCAAGATGCTTTTTGCAATCCATAAATGAACAAGCAACACGCTATTACAGTAACAATTACAATTACACAATTACAATAATTTGCGCCTTTTCCCAGTGCATTACCTAAATTAACCCACTCCATATTCTAGTGACCTTAGATCCAGTGATGGATCACCCCCTATCATGTGTTCTTGATATCCTTGCATCAGTTGAAAAGTATTTATTATCCTCTGCTATCCTCTGCTTTGTTTAAAGTAATGAAACTTTCCCAAACATCAAAAATCTCCCAGTTTGAAGAAATTTCTTGTCTGCAGGGAGGCCTTTATTCAGTCCATTACGAAAAAAATGATATGACTTCTTCTTAAGTTGAGATAACGTGAGTGGGATGTGATGATGCAATTATGCAGCATAGTTTTCTTTGCTGCTGCTGCTATTACCGCAGCGATCTTCCTGCTACATCTAATCACCCTTATTCCTGCCACTTGCACCTGACCAAAAAGTGCCCAGCCTGGAGTATATCGTATAAAAATTCATATGGTTCTAAACAGTGTAATCTACTACCTGTCTCAAAAAAGACTTACAGTTTCAGTAACCGTGTACCAGGTCTGCATGTTTATTATTATTATTTATTTATAAAGCGCCAACATATTCCGTGGCGCTGTACAATGTAAGAAAACAAACAAGGGATACATAATGATAGAGACAATGATATACATGAAATATGAACACTGATACAAGATACAGCACTGCTGATTACAACTTGATTTAACATGATGACTAAAATGTATAAATTTCTAACAGTGTGCAAGCAATTGAATTAATAACATTCCATGACACAAAAGGGTGAGAGCCCTGCCCTTGCGAGCTTACAATCTAAAGGAATGGGGTGGAAACAAGAGGTGGGGGAAGTATACAGTATATGAACAGGCAGTGCGTAATTAGGTTATTTAGTGGGTGCATGGCCTAAGCTAGAGAATATGATTGTCGGAAAAGGTGGGTTTTGAGGGAACGTTTAAAGATTTCGAAGGTGGGAGAGTGGCGGATGTGTTGTGGAAGGGCATTCCAGAGGAGGGGTGAGGCACGTGAGAAGTATTGTACACGTGAATGTGAGGAGGTAATTGTAGAAGAGGATAGAAGAAGCTCGTGTGCAGATCTGAGATTGCGGTTGGGTTGGTATCTGGAGACTAGTGAGGAGATGTACAGGGGAGAGAGATTGTGGAGAGCTTTGTAGGTTATGGTTAAGAGTTTGAACTGAATCCTCTCATTAATTGGTAGCCAGTGAAGAGCTTGACAGAGAGGGTCAGCAGAGGAAGAGCGAGAGGAGAGATTAATGAGTCGAGCAGCAGAGTTCAGTACAGAATTGAGCGGTGTTAGTCGGTTAGTTGGAAGTCCACCAAGCAATATATTGCAATAGTCCAATCGAGATATAATAAGAGCATGTACTAACATTTTGGTTGTGTCATGGGAGAGAAAAGGTCGGATACGTGCTATGTTTTTCAGTTGGAAATGGCAGGAGCTGGTTAGGGAGTTTAATGTGAGGAGTAAATGAGAGAGAAGAATCAAATATTACCCCCAAGCACCGTGCTTTGGCAACTGATGTTATAGACGTGTTGTTAACATTTATTGTAATATCAGGCAAAGGGGTGGACAGGGATGGTGGAAAGACTATTAGTTCAGTTTTATTCATATTAAGTTTTAAGAAGCGAGAGGACATGAAAGAGGAGATAGCGGACAGGCAGTCGGGAACCCGTGTGAGGAGGGAGTTAAGGTCTGGGGCCGAGAGGTACAGTTGTGTATCGTCTGCATATAGGTGGTATTGGAAACCAAATGAGCTGATTAAGTTACCAAGACCGTGCATGTAGATGGAGAAGAGGAGGGGACCGAGGACAGAGCCTTGAGGTACCCCTACAGACAGAGGATGTGAAGAGGAGGCCTGATCTGAATAAGAAATAGTGAAAGACCTTCCAGACAGGTAGGAAGATATCCAGGAGAGAGCGAAGTCCTTTATTCCTATAGATGAAAGGATCTGTAGGAGTAGAGTGTGGTCGACAGTGTCGAATGCTGATGACAGATCAAGAAGGATGAGTATGGAATAATAGCCTTTGGATTTAGCTGTGAGGAGATCATTAGCTACTTTGGTGAGGGCTGTTTCTGTGGAGTGGTTTGGCCGGAAGCCAGATTGGAACTGATCGAGCAAGGAATTTGCAGATAAATACTGACTTAGTTCTGCATGGATGTGGCGTTCAAGTAATTTAGATGCAAATGGAAGAAGTGACACTGGGCGGTAGTTAGCAAGTTCGGTGGGGTCTAGAGATGGTTTTTTCAGTAGTGGTGTTACAACAGCCCTCTTGAGTGAGGATGGAAAAATTCCGGTGGAGAGGGATAGGTTAAACAGCGATGTTAGGGCAGGGATGAGGGATGTGGATAGCTGTGGAATGAGATGTGATGGGATAGGATCCAAAGAACAGGTGGTTAGATGGGATTTGGAGATAAGGGAAGAGAGCAAATGTTCAGAGAGTGGAGATAAAACTGGAAAGAGAGCAGTCAACAAGAGGAGTGGAGATGGAGTTTGATGTCTGTGTGGAAAACACACTACGGATTTTTGCAATTTTATCTGTAAAGTATGTTGCAAATTCTTCAGCTGATAAGCATGAAGGAGGAGGAGGGGGTGGTCGGAGAAGGGAGTTGAAAGTACTGAACAGGCGCTTTGGATTGTGCAAGTGCGAGGATATGAGGGAGGAGAAGTATGATTGTTTTGCAGAAGAGAGAGCGGTTTTAAACTTGTTCAACTCTTTTTTGTAAGTAATGAAATCCTCATTAGTATTAGTTTTTCTCCAACGGCGTTCAGCTACCCTAGAGCACCCCTTTAGCTGTTTAGTAGCTTTGGTCAGCCAGGGTTGGCGACTGACACGGTGTGGGCGGACATTGGTGAGGGGTGCGATTTCATCCATGACTTGCGTGATTGAGCAGTGATAGTGTGCAGCTGCTGAGTCAGGGTCAGTGAATGGTTGTGTGAGGAGAGGTGCCAAGGCATCAGAGACAGATTGCATGTCTATGTTGCGGTAGTTCCTGCGTGTATATGAGCGTGCTTGAGGCAGGGTGGTAGGAAGAGAGGAGAAGAGAGAGAAGTTTAGTAAGTTATGATCAGAGAGCGGGAGAGGAGTATTAGTGAAATCAGTGATAGAACAGAGACGAGTGAATATGAGGTCAAGTGTATGACCATTAGAGTGAGTTGGAGAAGTGGACCACTGAGACAGGCCGTAGGAGGAAGTAAGTGACAGAAGTTTAGTGGCGGCAGAATTGTTGGTGTCAACATGAATGTTAAAGTCGCCCATAATGATGGTAGGGATATCGGAGGACAGGAACTGGAGGAGCCATGCAGAGAAGTGATCTAGGAAGAAGGAAGCAGGGCCAGGAGGGCGGTAGATTATTGCGATCTGGAGGTTAGAGGGAGAGTATAGACGGACTGCATGGACTTCAAAGGAAGGTAGAGAAAGAGAAGGAATGGGGGTGAGTGGCTTGAAGGAGCATCTATCAGAGAAAAGAATGCCCACACCACCGCCATGTTTATTCCCACTTCTAGGCGTGTGACTAAAGTGGAATCCCCCATTGCAGGCATGTATGATTATCTGTTAACGCCATCTTATAGGTTTTTGTCCAGGGAGATGTATGAATAATGAAAATGCTTTAACCTCCTTGGCGCTAATCCTGAGCTAGGGTCGGGGCAGAAAACCGCAGCTAAGAGCGATAATCTTGATCTCTGCTTGGGGTAGCCGCCGCAGGCTGTATGCAGAGCAATGCGCGCAGCGGGAGCGTTTCTACATACCTCCCAGGGATCCCGAAGTCGGCTGCCATCCTTCTTCCTTTCCTCCGGGGCTCTGTTTCCTCCTGGTGAGATCGCCGGCTGTCATCATGATGACAGCTGGCAATCTCACTTTGGAGTTGCAGCGCCATCTGGAGGATGGAGGCATAACTGCAGCGCTGGAGCCAGGGAGGTGAGTGATTTCTGGGGCTGTGCAGATCTCCCTGGCAGCATGATTTTATTCCAGGTTTTAGGGACTGAAAGGGTGCAAAAAAATTGTACCACTTTTAGACCCTAAAATCCGAAAAGAATTATACCGCCAAGGGGGTAAATAACGTGTCCCTGTAGCTAGATGAAGGAATAATTTTCCATTTATAAAGAAAATATTTAAGCAGGGTAGCCAGGCAACTGGTATTACCGTATATACTCGCATATAAGCCGACCCGCATATAAGCCGACCCCCCAACTTTTCCCTGAAAAAACAGGGGAAAATGATTGACCCCCATATAAGCCAGGGGTAGGAAATGCTGGATTGGTGCGGCCCCCCAGTGTGTCCCAGTATAGCTAGTATAGTGCCCAGTATAGGTAGGTAGTGTCCAGTATAGCTAGTATAGTGCCCAGTATAGCCAGTATAGCGCCCAGTATGGGTAGGTAGTGCCTCAGTTTAGCTAGTATAGTGCCCCAGTATGGCTAGTAAAGTGCCCAGTTTAGCCAGTATAGTGCCCAGTTTAGTTAGTATAGTGCCCAGTTTAGCCAGTATAGTGCCCAGTATAGCTAGTATAGTGCCCAGTATAGCCAGTATAGTGCCCAGTATAGCGCCCAGTATGGGTAGGTAGTGCCTCAGTTTACCTAGTATAGTGCCCCAGTATGGCTAGTAAAGTGCCCAGTTTAGCCAGTATAGTGCCCAGTTTAGCCAGTATAGTGCCCAGTTTAGCTAGTATAGTGCCCCAGTATGGCTAGTAAAGTGCCCAGTATAGTGCCCAGTTTAGCTAGTATAGTGCCCAGTTTAGCTAGTATAGTGCCCCAGTATGGCTAGTAAAGTGCCCAGTTTAGCCAGTATAGTGCCCAGTTTAGCTAGTAAAGTGCCCAGTTTAGCCAGTATAGTGCCCAGTTTAGCCAGTATAGTGCCCAGTTTAGCCAGTATAGTGCCCAGTTTAGCCAGTATAGTGCCCAGTTTAGCCAGTATAGTGCCCAGTATAGGTAGGTAGTGCTCCCCCCCAGCTCCCCGCTCCCCCGCGGCCGCCGCTGCTATTACCTGCTTAGGCAGCGGCCGCTTCCTAATCCGCGTTCCCCTTCTGAAACTTTCTCAGAGTGTATCACAGCAGCGCGCCCGGCGCTGCTGCTGTGACGATGCAGGGGGCAGGAAAGAGCGCGGCTCCCTATAGCGGCGATCTGTATCGCCGTTACCAAGGGAACAGCTCTTTCCTGCCCCCTGCATCGTCACAGCAGCAGCGCTGGGCGCGCTGCTGTGATACACTCTGAGAAAGTTTCAGAAGGGGAACGCGGATTAGGAAGCGGCCGAGGTAGCGGTCCCGATGCGTGGTTGCTAACTCTTATAACCTCCCGATATACTGGCCTGTCTCCTGGTAGCACCTCCATGCTCTGGACACTACCCTGACAGACACAGCAAACTTTCTTGCTGCCCACAGCTTGCATTGATGTGCCATCCTGGATGAGCTGCACTACCTGAGCTACTTGTGTGGGTTGTAGACTCTGTCTCATGCTACCACTAGAGTGAAAGCACCGCCAGCATTCACATATGATCAAAACATCAGCCAGAAAGCATAGGAACTGAGAAGTGGTCTGTGGTCACCACCTGCAGAACTATTTCCTTATGGGGGGTGTCTTGCTAATTGCCTATCATTTCTACCTGTTGTCTATTCTATTTGCACAACAACATGTGAAATTGATTGTCAATCAGTGTTGCTACCTAACTAGACAGTTTGATTTCACAGAAGTGTGATCGACTTGTTGTTACAGTGTGCTGTTTAAAGCGGAACTGTAGATATAAAATAAACACATTGTTTCACTTACCTGGGGATTCCCCAAGCTCCCAGCAGCTGTCCTGTCCCGCGCTACCCCTTAACTAGCCTCCGTTCGCCCACCGCCAGCCACTTTCAGTTTCACTGCTGGGCCACTGTGCCTGCGCGGCTCTGGCCACGTGTATCCTTTCTTCGCGTTTCCTGCTATTGCAGCGGGGGAACGCGAAGAAAGGATACACTTGGCCAGAGCAGCGCTGGCATCGACTTACAAGTCGAGGTACGGGACCAAGCAGCGGCGGGGGAACGAAGACTTGATGAGGAGCGGCGCAGGACAGGATGGCTGCTGGTGTCTTGGGGAAGCCCCAGGTAAGTGAAACAATGTGTTTATTTTATATCTACATTTCCGCTTTAAGGGTTCACTTTATTTTTTTGAGCAGTGTATTTTCCCATAACATAAGGGCTCCATTTTGTGGTGCTGTGAATATCTATTGAAATTTGGAAAAATATTACAACAACCAAGGTACAACTGTTTTTCTAACTAATTCACAAGAAAGACACTAACTTTCAATCCATACTAAAAAGCTATGTACTGTACATACTAATATAGTTTATCTGTCCTTGTTTCTGAAAGCAGCATGGTATGGTTTCTTTATCATCAGACATTACTCCCAATGTCAGAATATAGAGGCACACTATTTAAAAGTTATTATGTCTGTGGAACTAGTAATTTGGGTGTTTATGGACCTGTTATGTTCAAGGTATAAACAGTCTGTGTGTTAATTACCTATTACTAATTAGCTATTTGCATATGGCTGGGGGGGGGGCAAAGCAGGTGGTTTCAGTGTTTGGTGCTGAAGCTGGGCGCCGCTATAGCATGAATGCTATAGTGTGCAGGGTGCGTAAGGGTAATTAGAGGTTCTGGCAATTGCCAGACCGTGAATTACCCTATATACTCGATTATAAGTCTAGGAATTTAGGTCTGACTCACTAAATAAAAGTATAGGGGTCGACTTATACATGTGTCGTGACCAACATAAAACGTACTGAGTAATGTGCTTTCTATTAGTAACATTCCCATTTGCTGCAATTTGCCCCACTGGACAAGTGACACTTTCTTGATAAAGGAAATGCCAAGAAAACACAGGTCTGAAAGTCCTGGGTACAAACATCAACAAGGAAAGGGGCAGGGGGAAGATACTGGGCTGCAGGAAGGGGAGTGAATAATTGCTGCACTTGGGGGGCTGGAGGAGTTATTAGCTGCACTTGAAGGAACATGAGGGGTTAATGGCTGCAATACTGTATACAGTGCAGTCATTAACCCCTTCTGGTCCCCAAGTACAGCCATTAACTTGCTGGGTAGACTTATACTTGAGTCAATAAAAAGTTCCAGCTTAAAAGGGTCAAATACTGGAGTCAACTTATACACAAGGTTGACTTATATTCGAGGATATATGGTATTTCTCCCTCCGAGCTGCTATGACGCGGAGGGGGAATAGTATTTAACACTGCCGAGAATTTAAGCAGCATCAGGGTGAGCCATCATTCCTTCACTCTGCGCCAAACTCACCAGCGATGTTATAATACGGACGCCTGGGAGGGTGACTTCCTCTGTGACTAATTTCATTTGCCTGTACAGCACCTTATTTATGTGTATGCCACATCTTTATAAGTTGAATATGATCTCTGTGTGCCTTGAGCCCTGTGAGGCCCCGAAAACAATTGTTGGTTATTGCAGTTGATGACTGATAAAAGCATTGTTAAACATACAGTTGGTGTGCTGATCTTTCCTGGATATTCAAATAATAGAAGATAAAAAAAGCTAATTTTGGGCATTACAAGGATGTACTGAATATTGGCTAATGCCATGACCTAAATAGACAATATATACCAAAGTTACAAAGTTATTTAAGTTGAAAAAAAGATGTGTCATTCTCCTAATATTGCTTATTTGATTGTATGCACTGTTTTCTACTATTTTCAAGAGGGGGAGGGCGGCAGCCTGGAGGCAGTCTTTAGGCTGGTCCTGTACCTAATGTCATTATAAAGAATGGGAAGTATAAGCCTAATTATACATTACCTGCTCCTCCACTACCTGGTTAGTTAGCAAGTGCCATGCAGCCAGCCAATCACCATGCAGCTTCAGTCCCCGCATAGTGATTGGCTGGCTGCACAGCACTTGCTAACTAATGGGGAAGTAGAGGAGAACTAGCTTCCAAGGGGGAAAAAGGGACCTAGGATTATAATAAGAATCTAGAAATCATCTGTTTCATCCCAACTTTATTTTTTGATAAGTACAAGTATTTTAAACAGAAGTGAGTTTAATCAACAGCATGTGATGTAACATTGTTACAGATCATCTTGAAGTGTAACATTAATGATCTCAACAATTCCAATTCAATAACAAGAGTAAAAGTAGAAGTTTGATTTTACAAAACATTTCCCATGATTCTCATCCACAATCACTGATTAGATATTCATTGCCAGAGAGATGAACTGAAAATGAAAAAGAAAAGAAAGAAATTAAAATTTGCAATGACATCTATTACATTTCTTGCATATATATTTTAAAACATCTTACACATATTCAAATCTGATCACATTTCTAGAGAGGTTTGAACAACTCTAGATCAGATGCCTAATTTGCCATCACAATCCATAATGGATGGGTTTTCTTCTGCGTTCTCTCCTACGTGATAATTTTCTTATTCTCTTTAAACCAACTTTTCAGTATTTTACAATTGAAAAAGTACCCATACATTGGAGAAAAAGTACTATCAAAAGGAAAAGGTATTTTGTGACAAGGGCCCATATGCAATTCACTTTATCTCCTAAATGTTCTCCTTGGTGATATTTTATACCTTGTCATACAATGCTTTTTAAACCACCAGCAAGCAAGAACATACTTAAAATAATTTTTAATAGTACCTTTCTCACAAATTTTTGGGTACTTTTTCAATTGTGAATATGCTGAAAAGTTATTTTAACCTTCCTGGCGGTAACCCCAAACGTAGTTCGGGGTAAGCCGCGCAGGAGGATTTCTCAGGCCCTGCTGGGCCAATTTGCATAATTATTTTTTTGCAACACGCAGCTAGCACTTTCCTAGCTGCGTGTGCACTCTGATCGCCGCTCCGCGCCGATTAGCCGCCGCTCCGCGCCGATTAGCCGCCGCTCGCCGCCCCCCCCCCTCCCCCAGAACCCGTGCGCTGCCTGGCCAATCAGTGCCGGGCAGCACTGAGGGGTGGATCGGGACGGGGGAAGCTCTCCAGGAAATCCCATTCTTTGAATGGGATTTCCTGATCGAAGCGGGTGGGGGGATGCCGCTGCACAGCGGCTATCATGTAGCGAGCCCTGGGCTCGCTACATGATTAAAAAAAAAAAATTACAAAAAAACTTCTGCGCTGCCCCCCTGGCAGTTTTTAATAGACCGCCAGGAGGGTTGAAGAGAAAACTCTGGAGAAAAAGTTAATTCCATATGGGCCATGGCCATATGCAATTCCCGTTTTCTCCTAGGTGATATTTTCAAACCTGTCAATAAAATGTCTTAATCCACCAGCAAGCAAGAAAATACTCAAAGTAATTTTGATAGTACTTTTTCAACTACTTTTTGGTACTTTTTCAGTTGCAAAGGGCTGAAAAGTTAGAAGATGGAAATGTACCTCCTAGGAGAAAAGTCAGGAGAAAAAGGGCATATGGGCCCTTATCAATAAAATGCCCCTTTGGGCACCAGCAGGCAAGAAAATACACAGAATAATTTTTACAGTACTTTTTCAACTACCTTATAGTACTTTTTCAGTTGTAGTTTGCTGAAAAGTTGGTTAAAACAGAAGATGAAAGTGAATTTCATATGAGCCCTCAGCCCATATGCAATTCACTTTTTTCACCTGGAGATAATTTTTCCTCCTTGATTTAAAATAACTTCCCAGCACTTTTCATCTAAAAAAAGTACCAAAAAGTACTATCTTTTCCGGAAGTTCGATTCGCCCCCACAGTGCATCATTAGCGTCAACTTTGACCCTCCACATCACAGCCAGCAGGCACATTGTAGCCAATCAGGCTACACTCCTCCTGGAGCCCCACCCCCCTTATAAAAGTCAGGCAGCGTCAGGCATTGGACTCACTCATGTGCCTGCAGTAATTAGAGAAGGGAGAGCTGCTGTGCAGAGACCTATAGGGAAAGCTTAGTTAGGCTCTTGTAGGCTTCTTAGCTTGCTCCTTGCTGATTCTTACTGCTAAAAAAGCACCCCTCAACAGCTCTTTTGAGAGCTAATCTTGTTCTTGTGATCTTTTTTTTTGTGTGTGTGTGTGTGTCTGTGTGTCTCACAGACACTTGTGTTGCATAAACAGCCTTGGTAATTCCTACGGTGTGTGCCACTGCGAGGCCCAGCACATTCAGTGACTACCTGTGTGTGTGACAGGTGCACATTATAATACCCATCACTGTATATACCTACCTGTTGTGTTCAGTGCACCCACCTACCTATGTGAGTACACGCAGTGTGATATACCACTCTGTGCATACCTGTTAACTGCACCTGTGTGACTGCACATTGTATTAGTCAAGTCAGTGCAAACCTTTCACTTCACCCCCCACAATATGGACAAAACAAAAGGCAGAGGCAGGCCACCTGGCAGGTCTGTTTGAGGTCGCGCTGTCGTGATTTCGTGCGGCCCTCGACCAAAGTACAGTGTTCAGAAGAAGGCACGTGCCATCACACCCACAATAATAAGGTTGTTGCTTCATTGTGGACAGACCAAATTTGATCAGCTGAACAGTCACTGTTCTGTCATTCAGCTACCTCAGCCCGGCGACCATATGAGGTGGAAAACCGCCATCACCTGCACTCTCGTCATGGTGCGCACTGCGCACCAGTCCAGCACGGCCGTCACTACACAAACAGCTGTTTGCGGTGCGTTACAGAGTGAGTTTGGTGTGCCAGTGTGAAGCAGTACTCTAATTACACTCCCTGATTGATGTATACACATGCAAGTTGTTTTAAAGAGGAGCTGTTAGGTATGGGGTCTTAGAGAAAAAAAACACATATATAAGTAGCTAAATATTGGCTGTACTTACATTACATATGCATTTCACTGTCCACGTCACAGAATTTTTATATAGTATTTGCAGAGATTGATGCTCCTGACAGCTCATGGCAGGTTCCATGTTTGACTGTCTTGTATGAAGCAAATTGTGATGTAATATCCTCCCTTACCCTGCTTCCTGATGATTCGACTTACAAAAAAGATCCGGATCAAAGATCCTAATGCTTCATGATCCAGACAACACTACTGTGCAGTGAATATTAATTAGCCATGTGGCTAGGAACAATAGCAGACTCATGCAGTATACTCTAATGGCCCGTACTCACGGGCTGCAAATGTTGCCTGTCGCCAGCACACGTGAGCGTGTGGGCGACAGGCCGGCGACAGCTCCTCGCCAGGTCCCTCCGCGTACACACGCGGAAGAGGGACCAGCGGCGAGGCGGAAGCTGTCGCCGACGTTCCTCCTCCCTCCGCCGGAAGCTCCATATACTTTAGTGGAGGTTGCTGTCGCTAGTCCGCGTACTCACACGGACTAGCGACAGTTGCGGCGGAGGTGCGGCGGCGACTGTCGGCATGCGATTGAAACTTTCAATCGCATGGCGACATGAGCGACGGGCGACAGTTCGGGGTGCGCGCGCGTGCAACGGCCCATACTCACGGGCGACCTGTCGCCGCAAAACACACGCGCGCCGCGTGTTGAGGCGACAAAGGTCCCTCGTGAGTATGGGCCATAACAGAACATGTGCCCTGTGAACAGCACATTGATTTTTCAGTGCTGTGAGCTGGGCTGCAAGATACAAGCTGCTGTAACATGAGCCTGTAACATGAGCCTCTCACTGTGAAAGCAGCCTTAGGGCGGGATAGGGAAATGAAGGGGAGGACCAAGGGCAGAGCCGGGACAAGGTCCTCCAGCACCCAAGGCTGAGACACCAAAGTGCGCCCCTCCATCCCTCCCACCCCAGCCGTCACACACTGATTGCTATTAGACTAAGAGGGCCACAGGGCCCACAACCTCCCCAAAACCTTGATATCTAGTTATCTGGCTTGCAGTCACTGCTATGTACTCCTTTTCTTATTTCTTTCTGCTTCATACACAATTAGGAATGACAGCTGAATGAATTGTGCGCCCCCTCCTACACTGCGCCCTGAGGCTGGAGCCTCTCCAGCCTATGCCTCGGCCCGGCCCTGACAGGGAGTGCAGTAGGGAGAGGAAGCAGCCCCAGCATGCTTTGCAGTATCTATTATGCGGCCTGCCGGCCTCCTTAGGAGCTTGGGAATAAAGAGGATTGCTATTCAGCAGAAATCAAAGTAAGAGAGATTTTTAACTTCATTATTGCCTTTTTGGCTTCCTTCTAAACTGTTTAACACAGGAGAATAGAGGTTTAAATTAGCTTTTGCAGCCTGACAGTTACTCTTTAAAGCACTTCAGGTCTGCAGTTTAGCATTCTATGTGATTTCTGCCCTTAAAACGCTGCTTTGCGTCAAATCCAGATTTTTCCCAGGGACTTTTGGCACCTATCCCACTCACCCATGCAAAGACTCAGATGTTAGACCCCTTGAAACATCTTTTCCATCACTTTTGTGGCCAGCAAAAGTATTTCTAGTTTTCAAAGTTCGCCTCCCCATTGAAGTCTATTGCGGTTCGCGAAAGTTTGCGCGAACCGAACTTTTGCGGAGGTTCGCGAACCTAAAATCGGAGGTTCAGGCCATCTCTAGTTAGCATGCCACTGTAAAATATACACCTAAAAGTTAATGTGCATTGGATATAATTGGAAGGGATACTACTTAATGTAGTGTTATGTATTTTGTTATATTGCAAGTAGTGTTGAGACGAAATTTGCATAATTTTGCGTTTCCAATTACAGACGCAAATTTTGCTACTACAATGCGAATTCGTAATTGCCATACAAACCATAATTTGAAATTCCGTAATCATAATTCCCATCCCGTAATTTTGCGTTGCGATACAAATTTGCGTTTGCAGCCATTTCTAAGACAGGTGCTCTTTGCCAGGGTGCACTTAGTAGTCATGCATGCTGAAACACTTAGCTTTGTGCTTTGCAATATCTGATAATACAAAGGTCCCTGCACGTGCGGTCACTTTAAATGTATGAGGAGGCTCTACCTGCAGCCACTTCTAAGACCGATGCTCTTTGTCAAGGTGCACTTAGCGGTCATGCTGAGACATTTGGCTTTGGGCCTTGCAATATCTAATAAGTGAAACTACGAATTTCGATTATGACCGCAATCATAATTTCGCAAATTACGCGACATTTTGCGTGATTGTAATTAGGTCATTACGCTCATCACTAATTGCAAGGAACAAAATGTAATTGACTACAGTTAGATATCACCTTTCATCATTACCTCGAGTTGATTTATATTGATTGTATCAGCATTGCTTCTGCCAAGCGCTTTGAACACTCCTGAAAAAAATAAAAATATATATCTGTATGATAAATATTACAACTGAATAAACTGTACTAAGCATACATCCTATATAATAAACCCCCCGTGTCCCTGCGTCCTCTCCTGTCCCTGTGTCTTAAAAAAATCGGCAATTTTCCGGCAACAAAAAGATATGATTAAAATTGCAATGAAAGTTTTGCACGATTTCATTTATACTTTACATGTATTTTTACGGTAACATGTTATTTATAATTTCTGCTAAATGTCAGACATAAACGCAAATTAAACGTAAACCATGTGTCTGTATTAAATTGTTAAAAATGAATTTTAAACAAAAGTCATAATTTAAATCAAAATGGATTTGTAAACCGATATTTTTATACTTACTATATCTCACTAGGGGCGCCGTGTGCAGGCCTCTTCATTGCCCCCAAGAAAGGAGATCGGCACTGGTGCCCCAAGCACAAACTTGCTGCCTGGAAACGCCGCAACACTAGTACTGCTCCCCTTCCTTGGGGGAAACGAGGAGGCCTATATGAGGCACCCCCTGTTGAAATACATATGGTTTTGCATGGGCTGACTCCTTTGGGGGAAAAGCAGTATAGTCAGTTTAGACCCTGTATATTCTGGCATGCAGATGCAATTCACATGTGCTCTGCCTTTAAATTTGTTTATTTCTGCAGCCATTGTAAGTAAGGTGCTGCCTGGGATGAGCACACACTTTGTTTCTCTTTTGCAGTTACACAGAATTGTGCATTGGGAAAGTTTACCAGAAGCAAATGATCTGGGCTATATATGAGATGAGCTCCACTGTTGTTCCAGAATATGAATAGATGCCATACTGCTGTATCTCATGGGGGCAGAGGAAGAAGACGTATGTGTGTACATTTTTAGCAATGAGCTAGCGCTCATTAAATCTATGGTTCAGTACGGGCTACAAACCCAAAGTGCTTCCTGAAATATCAAGTCTCTCCTACCAAAGGTCAAAACATTGCTTGGATGACGTTTCAGAAAGAGTCTCTGTATGTCCTCCTAAAATAAGTAACTTTTCAGTGGACTTCTGGGTATCCAAATGTTTTGCCATATTTACTTTTTAGCTCTTATGCTTTTGTATTTTAGTACCCCAGTGAACCCCCTATGCTGCACAAAGCTGGAGCTAAAGCTGGCAGAAGGCTTATACTAGGCACATCGGAACTGATCCAGAAAAATTACACTATTCAAAGTTACCCTGTACATATACAGGTCCTTCTCAAAAAAGTTGCATATTGTGATAAAGTTCATTATTTTCGGTAATGTACTGATAGACATTAGACTTTCATATACAGTGGTGTGAAAAACTATTTGCCCCCTTCCTGATTTCTTATTCTTTTGCATGTTTGTCACACTTAAATGTTTCTGCTCATCAAAAACCGTTAACTATTAGTCAAAGATAACATAATTGAACACAAAAGGCAGTTTTAAATTATGGTTTTTATTATTTAGTGAGAAAAAAAACTCCAAATCTACATGGCCCTGTGTGAAAAAGTGATTGCCCCCTTGTTAAATAATAACTTAACTGTGGTTTATCACACCTGAGTTCAATTTCTGTAGTCACCCCCAGGCCTGATTACTGCCACACCTGTTTCAATCAAGAAATCACTTAAATAGGAGCTATCTGACACAGAGAAGTAGACCAAAAGAACCTCAAAAGCTAGACATCATGCCAAGATACAAAGAAATTCAGGAACAAATGGGAACAAAAGTACTGTAATTGAGATCTATCAGTCTGGTAAAGGTTATAAAGTCATATCTAAAGCTGTGGGACTCCAGCGAACCACAGTGAGAGCCATTATCCACAAATGGCAAAAACATGGAACAGTGATGAACCTTCCCAGGAGTGGCTGGCCAACCAAAATTACCCCAAGAGTGCAGAGAAAACTCATCCGAGAGGCCACAAAAGACCCCAGGACAACATCTAAAGAACTGCAGGCCTCATTTGCCTCAATTAAGGTCAGTGTTCACGACTCCACCATAAGAAAGAGACTGGGCAAAAACGGCCTGCATGGCAGATATCCAAGGCGCAAACCACTTTTAAGCAAAAAGAACATTAAGGCTCATCTCAATTTTGCTAAAAAAAAATCTCAATGATTGCCAAGACTTTTGGGAAAATACCTTGTGGTCCGACAAGACAAAAGTTGAACTTTTTGGAAGGTGTATGTCCCGTTACATCCGGCGTAGAAGTAACACAGCATTTCAGCAAAAGAACATCATGCCAACAGTAAAATATGGTGGTGGTAGTGTGATGGTTTGGGGTTGTTTTGCTGCTTCAGGACCTGGAAGGCTTGCTGTGATAGATGGAACCATGAATTCTACTGTCTACCAAAAAATCCTGAAGGAGACTGTCCGGCCATCTGTTCGTCAACTCAAGCTGAAGCGATCTTGGGTGCTGCAGCAGGACAATGACCTAAAACACACCAGCAAATCCACCTCTGAATGGCTGAAGAAAAACAAAATGAAGACTTTGGATTGGCCTAGTCAAAGTCCTGACCTGAATCCTATTGAGATGTTGTGGCATGACCTTAAAAAGGCAGTTCATGCTAGAAAACCCTCAAATAAAGCTGAATTACAACAATTCTGCAAAGATGAGTGGGCCAAAATTCCTCCAGAGCGCTGTAAAAGACTTGTTGCAAGTTATTGCAAACGCTTGATTGCAGTTATTGCTGCTAAGGGTGGCCCAACCAGTTATTAGGTTCAGGGGTGTAACAATTGTCTCCGTGGTCAGCGCACCAGACGTGCGCTGACACGGCGGATTTCCTCCACAAGCGTATAAATTTGCAGGAACCCAGCAGTAGGTGCAATGCACTTGCAGAGGAAAATTCCTGACGGCAGGTGGAGCTGTGGAGTGCAGAGGAACAGCTCCTCTGCTCTACCACACACGCCAGACAGGAACTGTACGAAGGGAAGAACTGCAATCGCAAGAGAAGCGATTGAGAGTGAGCACAGAGACAGATTGTGTGTGTGTGCATAAAACTAGTCACCAACCCACGACTGTGCACACACCACAGCAGACACGAAGCAGGAACGCGATCGCGAGAGGTGCGATCGCCAAGCGTGACACAAGGTTACAGCAAGGCGGAGCACGAGAGTAGCAAAGGCACAGCAAATCATACAATGAGGAAATATGGAAAATAACAAACGCTAGCTAACCGCGAACACCGCACTCATTCGCAACAGTGCGCGCGGTCTCCACTTGATAAGCACAATAGAGACAAGCACGCCTAACTAACCATCGACAGACAAACATGAAACAGAGGACGCGAACGCTTGCTTAACGGTTACCTTACCGAGCCTCCAGCAAGCGTCCGTAGCAGACAAGACAGACACACGAAAACAGGGACAAGCGAGAGATAGGATCCACAGCACTAGCGAGAAGCGAGTGCGATCCAGGTACAGAGTAGCAGAACAGAAGGATCCACAGCACTAGCGAAAAGTGGCTAGCGCGATCCCAGGAGACAGAACAGAAGGATCCCCAGTGCTAGTGAAAAGTGGCTAGCGCGATCCCAGGAGACAGAACAGAAGGATCCCCAGCGCTAGCGAAAAGTGGCTAGCGCGATCCCAGGAGACAGAACAGAAGAGATAGCTGGTAGCAACCGCTGCACTAGCTATACTCCAAGAACAGAGATCAGAACCATTTCCTGTCGACCACCGCTGGGACAGGACAACAGCAACAGAACAAACAAACAGATAAACAATCCTCACTGCACTAGGGAAATCTGCCTAGCACAGCTTCCAGGAATTACTCTAAGATAACTTCAACAAGAAGTAGCATGGCTGACACTCTCTAGGAGTGTGTACTACAAACCCTGAAGGAATGACCAGCCAGGACTGTGGGTAATTCCAACCTTTATACTGCCAGTCATCACAGGAGGCAGGTAGGGGATTTGCATAACGAATGTATGCAAATTCCTCAGCAGCAAGCTGCAGAACTGACAAAATGTCTCTCTTAAAGAGACCTGCAGAATGCAGACGTGAACAGTGATCAAAACGCTGCCTGTCTGCACAGGCAGCTGAGCAGATTCTCACAAGGGGGCAATTTCTTTTTCACACAGGGCCATGTAGGTTTTGAGTTTTTTTTCTCACTAAATAATAAAAACCATCATTTAAAACTGCATTTTGTGTTCAATTATGTTATCTTTGACTAATAGTTAACGGTTTTTGATGAGCAGAAACATTTAAGTGTGACAAACATGCAAAAGAATAAGAAATCAGGAAGGGGGCAAATAGTTTTTCACACCACTGTATTTTAGATTCATTACACACAACTGAAATAGTTCAAGCCTTTTATTGTTTTAATATTGATGATTTTGGCATACAGCTCATGAAAACCCCAAATTCCTATCTCAAAAAATTAGCATATTTCATCTGACCAATAAAAGAAAAGTGTTTTTAAAACAAAAGTCAACCTTCAAATAATTATGTTCAGTTATGCACTCAATACTTGGTCGGGAATCCTTTTGCAGAAATGACTGCTTCAATGCGGCGTGGCATGGAGGCAATCAGCCTGTGTCACTGCTCAGGTGTTATGGAGGCCCAGGATGCTTCGATAGCGGGCTTAAGCTCATCCAGAGTGTTGGGTCTTGCGTCTCTCAACTTTCTCTTCACAATATCCCACAGATGCTCTATGGTGTTCAGGTCAGGAGAGTTGACAGGCCAATTGAGCACAGTAATACCATGGTCAGTAAACCATTTACCAATGGTTTTGGCACTGTGAGCAGGTGCCAGGTCATGCTGAACAATGAAATCTTCATCTCCATAAAGCTTTTCAGCAAATGGAAGCATGAAGTGCTCCAAAATCTCCTGATAGCTAGCTGCATTGACCCTGCCCTTGATAAAACACAGCGGACCAACACCAGCAGCTGACATGGCACCCCAGACCATCACTGACTGAATACTCGACACTGGACTTCAGGCATTTTGGCATTTCCCTCTCCCCAGTCTTCCTCCAGACTATGGCACCTTGATTTCTGAATGACATGCAAAAGTTGCTTTCATCCGAAAAAAAAGTACTTTGGACCACTGAGCAACAGTCCAGTGCTGCTTCTCTGTAGTCCAGGTCAGGCTCTTCTGCTGCTGTTTCTGGTTCAAAAGTGGCTTGACCTGGGGAATGCGGCACCTGTAGCCCATTTCCTGCACACGCCTGTACACGGTGGTTCTGGATGTTTCTACTCCAGACTCAGTCCACTGCGTCCGCAGGTCCCCCAAGTGCTGGAATCGGTCCTTCTCCACAATCTTCCTCAGGGTCCGGTCACCTCTTCTTGTTGTGCAGCATTTTCTGCCACACTTTTTCCTTCCCACAGACTTCCCACTGAGGTGCCTTGATACAGCATTCTGGGAACAGCCTATTCGTTCAGAAATTTCTTTCTGTGTCTTACCCTCTTGCTTGAGGGTGTCAATGATGGCCTTCTGTACAGCAGTCAGGTCGGCAGTCTTACCCATGATTGCGGTTTTGAGTAATGAAGCAGGCTGGGAGTTTTTAAAAGCCTCAGGAATCTTTTGCAGGTGTTTAGAGTTAATTAGTTGATTCACATGATTAGGTTAATAGCTCGTTTAGAGAACCTTTTCATGATATGCTAATTTTTTGAGATAGAAATTTTGGGTTTTCATGAGCTGTATGCCAAAATCATCAATATTAAAACAATAAAAGGCTTGAACTACTTCAGTTGTGTGTAATGAATCTAAAATATATGAAAGTCTAATGTTTATCAGTACATTACAGAAAATAATGAACCTTATCACAATATGCTAATTTTTTGAGAAGGACCTGTATTACCGTTGGGTACTGTGACCTACTGCACATATAACTCAAGTCATTAGATCTATGTAAGAGCTAGTTAGTTATAACTTAGTACCGTTGCTATGTGCTGCAGTTGACCTGGGAATCCTTTGCACAGCTGTGAATATGGGCAGCATAGCTATTTGGTCAAAGTATATCATATATATTTACAATACAAATATTATTTTTGCTCATCGTTTACTCACTAAAAGAAAGTAATTTTTTACATGGCTTATACTCACGGCATGAATTTTCTAGACGAATTAAGCAGTTGAGGAAGTCATCAAACTCTATCTGGAAGCTTTCATCAGCATATCTCAAGACAATCAGTTGCAACACTATGTTGTTTAGTTGATATCCTAAAAAATATGAAGAAGGATATTTTACCAATAACTTCAACATCTCAGGCCTCGTTCACATCTATGCAGCGCAGATGGCAGTGCGATCGGAACGCAATGGATACAACCGCACTCTATCTACGACGTTACCCACTGCGCTGCTGATCCCATCCATTGACAGTGAATGGGTCAGCTCCGCACTTGTGGGCAAAATGCATGCAGCAGTACGCGAGCGCATCATAGAGCATTGTACTGCTGTACTACGTCTTAGATGTGAACGGCAGAAGAGCTGTCTATGCCCTTCTGCTGTTCTTGTGTGTCACCATGTCATACGCGCTTCCAAATGCGCACGGAAGTGCATATGATCTGAAGAGGCCTTAGCCTAGTCTACATGACCAGTTTAGCAGTTGTACAACTATGAAACTGTAATAAACAGCAAAACTTGCTACTGTTGTAGTGGAATGGATACTGGTTGTTCACATTTAGTAGTTTTCACTAAATATTCAAGTAGCACAGTGGTGTAGCGCTGTCCCCAGTTCAAATCTGGGCCAGGACTCTATCTACATGGAGTTTGTACATTCTCCCATGTTTGCATGAGTTTCATTTGGGTACTCCTCCCACATCACCAAGACAAATTAGCCTTAGACTGTAATAGGAAACATAACACAATGGCTGACTATGGCAGGGTTTAGGTTGTGAGCTCCTCTGAGGGACAGTTAGTGACATGACTATATATGTGAAGCCCTGAGGGAGATGTCAGCAAAATATAAATATGCAATAATATTAATTATTCAAATGCAGTCATAGCAGTTGAGTATAACAATGTATGATTGTCTTACAATTACTTTAAAAACCATGTGGTGCCTCTTCTGTTGCCCATGCAATATAGACCTAAACTCTGTATTAACAGCATTAACAATAAAGTGTAAATAGTGTAAATAATAAGAAGGGTCACACCATGAATGATTTGAGATATAATGTAATAAAGAGAAGGGTCATAGATATTCTGAGCAAGTTAGGCCATCTATCTATAAAACGTAAGATATTTATAAACAACAAAGAAGAGTATATAAAGATAACCTCCAAAGCCATTGAAGGATACAACAAGCTCCGTTCATGATACAAAACTTAGCAATTATTAACCACTTCACCTCCAAGGGTTTTTCCCCTTAAAAAAAACAGACCAATTTTCACCCATCAGCGCTCCTTCCATTCATTCGCCTATAACTTTATTACTACTTATCACAACAAAATGATCTATACCTTGTTTTTTTCACCACCATTTAGGCTTTCTTTGGGGGGGGGGGGGGGGGGGAGAGTATTTTTTGCTAAGAATTATTTTATTCTAAATGTAATTTAACAGACATTTTTTTTTCATTTTTTTCTAATTTCCTACGTTTTTTGGCCATTATAGTTTTAAAATAATACATGCGACTGTAATTAAAACCAACACATTTGCCCATTTGTCCCAGTTATTGCAGTGTTTAAAATGTTTCCCTAGTACTATGTATGGTGCCAATATTTTATTTAGAAATAAAGGTAATTTTTTCAGTTTTGCGTCCATCCCTAATTACAAGCCCATAATTTATAAAGTAACTGTAATATACCCTCTTGAGATACATATTACAAAAGTTTAGTCCCTAAGGTAACTTTTTTTGTATTTTGTTTAATCAAAATGTTTTCCTATACAGGATGTAAGCCCGATGAAGGATGCAAGGCCGAAAGCTTGCTTATTCTTATTCTTTTTAGTTCCCCAATAAATGGTATCATCCGGATTTAAAACGTCTTGCTTCTTTTAATAAATGTTTTTAGATGTAATTTTACTTTTTGGCAACACGATGTCCTCGTGCAAAACTTCCCTATGCGTAGTATTACTATGCAAAGAGGAAGCCATGCATGGACGTGTAACTATCGGGTTTTGTGAATGACAGCGCCGTCTCATAGACGGCGGCGTTCATTCACACAGGGACTTAGATCAATGAATGGGTGCTGTGCTTCCATTCACTGTTCTCCTGGCTAACAATAAGCATCAGTAGGGGGAACGCACCGGGGTGGGGGGCAGACGGGAGTGCACGGCGGGAGGGACGTAATAGCTACGTCCCTGCATGAAGATATGGAGAAATGCAGGGATGTAGTTACTCGTCCCGGGGAGGGGAAGTGGTTAAACACCATGCATAAAAAATTGCACCTTAGGTGCGGACTAAAAAGAGAGCACATATACATATAGATTGACAAGGGTACCCTTCCTTATACAGTATATGGGGAAAACTGCCACTGGCAGAAGCCACACTAATGTCCAAGTTTAACTTGAGAGCTCTCAGAAAGATCATCCAAAATTGCAAAAAATATATATTTTCCACTTAAAGAGTCCTCTTCATAAAGAAAACATAATGTATATTATTATACGTTTAAAGAGAAACCGTAACCAAGAATAGAACTTCATCCCAATCAGCAGCTGATTCCCCCTTTCCCATGAGAAATATTTTCCTTTTCTCAAACTGATCATCAGGGGGTTCTGTATGGCTGATATTGTAGTGAAACCCCTCCCACAGTCTTGTTGCATTGTGGGAAATAACCGCTGTTTCCAACTGCCAAAAAAGCAAAGCAGCTTCTCCTTCCACTGACATCACCTGCCAGCAGTAAAAATGTCACCATGTGATAAATGTTAGAATGTATATTAGGGAGAGGAAAGATTTTTCAATGGGCAAACACTTACTAAATCATTTACACATCATTATTGTAAAAATGAAGCTCTTTTTTATTACATTATTTTCACAGGAGTTCCTCTATAAGATGAAGATAGATTTGGCACCTGGCCCAAATGGCATCCACCCCTGGGTATTATAGGAGTTAAGTTAAGTTATCAATAAGCGAATCAGGAAAGAAGGGTGCAGGAGCCCTTACCAAATAAAGGGGACCACCAAAAGCACTATTATAAAAGCCGCGATTTGTGGCAATGAAGAGAAAATTTGGCGCGGTCACTGAAATTTACCTTCTTTTATGCAAAATTGCGGCTTTTATAATAGCGGAGGCAAAAAAGGTAAATTTCACCGTCCAGAGGCACCCAACAGAATTGTGTGCACCAAGGTATGTGGATATGCAAATTGCCGCATTGCATAATAGATGCAGAGTGTTAATTTTAGTGATATTCTACTAGTGGCAATGAATCACCTGCACCTTTTTTTTCAGTTGCCTTTTTTTCATGCATGCATCGATAAGCCACTTTATCTTATAAGTGGATTGGTTTCTTATGACTGGCGTACAGCTGATGTTTATTCAACAAGGGAAAAAAATCAGAGCCAGGAAACTATAGACCTGTAAGCTTAACAACAGTTGTGTGTAAATTATTTGAAGGTACCCTAGGGGATGTTATACAAAATTATGTAGCACAGAATAATATTGTTTTTGTAGCAAATACGAGCGCTGATCCAATCTCAATCTTATGTATATGCTCCACCAGCAGCTCAGGATCAACCACATCCACAATCGGTCTCAGAAGTAAAAAGTGCGTAAATCCACAGCGCTTGGTGCTCAGAGCGGCATCTGTAGTCTCACTACAGTGCTCAAGAAACAATAGTTCACAGTGACCATCACCAAAAACAAATCAACAGGTCACTTCTCCATCCAGTCAAATAAGCATATTTATTTGCGTTTTAAAAAACATCACATATACGAGGACTTACTTCCAGGGTCCTTTTCACAGGGACCCTTAGTAAATAAAAGCCTGTAGTGTATCACAATACACATATATCCAAAACGATCTCAGACTGATGTCAGATAGATTGCCCAGTCTCCAGTTCCGAACAGTTTTGGCCTTGCACCGTCATCAGGGAACAGAATAATCTTATTTCAGTTTGACAGCCTGGTTTTACTACAGGCACGTCCTATCTCACCAACATGCTCAGCTTTTATGACGGTGAATGAAAATTTAGATCTTGTGAAATCTATAGATGTAGTGTACTTGGACTTGGCAAATGCTTTTGACACTGTTCCCCACAATAGCATGGTGCAGAAGCTGAGGATACAGGGACTAGGAGAAAATGTGTGTATGTGGATAGAAGGCAAAGACTGGTGGTAAACGGAACATACTCAAAATGGGACACTGTTAGCCAATTCTTTTCAATTTATTTATTAATGACTTAGTAAACGGAATACGGGAGTGATGTAGCCATCTTTGCAGATGATACAAAATTATGCAGAATTATCAACACTAAGATGGATAGTGACCTATTACAACAGACTGAAGCAGCGGTAGCTAAAGCAAATCAAATTCTGGGATGTATAAAATGGGAAATAAAGTCTCAAGATGCTAGTATATTGCTCCCTCTGTATAAATCACTTGTGAAGCTACCGGTACATCTGGAGTATGGGATACAGTTTAGGAGCAAATCAAATTTGCAAAACCGGTCGGGAAGGAGACAGGCGGCACCTTTATACTGTCCTTTACTGCTGACCCAAACACGCGTGCAACTTTCTCGGGGTTCCCATTGCATGGGCCCCGTATGTAAGTTTTGTTTTTATGCTATTTTTTATGTTGTTTGTACTACAAAACTCTACATTAAATGGTTTACACTTAGAGTTGCCATTTGTTTTTTTATGATGTTAACGGATATCCATTCGTGAGATGAATCATTGCTGAATTGGTGGATCCTGGACAGACTGTTTCTTCCTGATGTCCTACCAAATCGTTGATACAACCTTATAATGTGGGTTGCCATCAGCTGGTAAGCCTCTTTCCTTTTTCTGGGTATCCATGATTGCAGAGCTGTGCCATGACCCCAATATTTATTGTGGTGGAGATTTGCCTGCTCTTATTCTTTGTTGAAGACTCGTCTTCTGTTTTTGGACTCTGCACTGATCATATATAATAACTTTTTCCATGACAGGTTTACTTTAAAAGGCATTTTATGTACAAAAATCATCTAGGAGAAAACATGAATTGAATAAGGGTCACTGCCTCACACTCTGGAAGTATGATTAAGACCAAATGACCAATCACAAAAACGGTCAGGACTCTACAGACACAATGCCAGACCAGGTAGTTTGAACAAGCCGGCTGTATGTACTGTAGCTATAACATGTTAGCAGCAACATAGAGGTACTACACACTGGTCTCTGTCATGCTGCATATGCAACAGTCTTCTAAAATGAGGCCCACAGATTCTAAACTGACATTGTGCAGGGTAATCTCCTACTGCTTGCCCTCATATACTTCCCTACTTCTACCCAAATAAGTGAGCACACCTCTGAAGTACAGGCAGGCTGCAGACAGCACATTGCAGTTATGGGCCACACAAGTTACCAGCAAGTTCACCATGGTGCTCATCTGGGAGTTTAAAGAATCCCCCCCCCCCCCCCCCCCATCAGGAGTTACGCAATATATACATCTGACCTGTAGCTGGCATCTTTGTTTCACTTTAATTTTCATTATTAGGGTCATAATATATTAACAAAAAATATACCTTTTATAATAATGTGTAAAAAGGTTTTACCTGCAGTTTTCAAAGCCAGGCGTAGCTCATATGAAGACATAGTTCCTGATTTGTCAGTGTCAAACTGTATAAAGATATTCTGAAAGATAAATGTCATATGTAAGAAATAACGATCACAGGTATGCTATATACTTACTCTATTTCACATTTACTTCATTTTTAAACCTCCTTGACTGTGAAGAATTAGTAGAGATGAGTTAAGCACAGAATTATTTTATACTTCATCTTTACTTCTGAAGCACTTTGGACAAACATTAAATGCAAAATTTACTTTTTAAATAAGATCTTATGGCTTCATGGTAAAATACACTTATAAAAATGTGGGTTTAGTATTGGGCTAAGCTTCTATTGTGTTCTTCCTAGCATCTCCTGTGCTATACTTATCTCTCCCCAGCAGCACCCAAACCAATTTCTCTCAACCCCCAACAGCACCTAGAGTGACCTCTCCCACCCTCCACCACCCCCAGCAGCACCCACTCATCTCCCTTCTGCCGCTCCAGTAGCACGCATCCACACTGTACTCTCCTCCCTGCCTTCCACCTGCAGCCCCACGCAACAATGAACAACTATATGCAGACTTGCTTTAACGAGAACAACTAAAAGGGATAAGGGGATCACTATTAGGTTGGGATGCAGACCAAAGGACATTATGTTTGGGGATTTAAGGGGGTAAAATGCTGGCTAAATATGTTTGGAGATCATGCTGCCTAAACATGTTTGGGAAACGTGCTGCCTAATTATGTTTCGGAATGTGCTGCCTAATTATATTTGAGGGATGTGCTGCCCAATTATGTATGGGGAACATGCTGCCTGATTATGTTTCCTTTAGGGAAAACATTGCCTTTTTCGTCAAAGAGCTTTTTTTCAGAAGATTGAGATTTGGAGTGTGGGGGAAAAGGATAGTTAGGGAGGCCAAGGTAGGTTCACCCAGTATGGGGCCCAGAAGTTTCTGATGGCAACCATAATGTACTGTATTTCTTTACCTTGATTGTGACATCATCTGTTAAAGCCACCAAAGGTTGTCTGGTGTAGCAGACTTTACAAAGAGCAACAAAAGGATGTGGCCAACCTGAGAATTTCCCCAAACATTTCCAGTGGTTACCTATTCATTCAGCTGCTTAAGCTGTGTGGACTGTGTTTCATACACTAACTATTTAGACATCTCAAAATGTATTACATATAACTTCTTCACCTTATTTCCTACACCTCCTTTTGCTTCTGCATCATGATTCCACACCTACAGTATGCTTCTTTATAGTTATTTTTTTATGCAATGCCCTTATCAAGTATCCTGTAACTCATGGCAACCCTTATTGTTCTCTGGTCTCCTACCAGGCTATCTCTGCCACACTCATTTCTCTATCTGGAACCCACCAAGCTTCCCTTCCATGTCAGCTTTGAGTCTAGCTGTATAGAACTGTGAAGCGTGTACATGTTTTATTTTATTTACTGTGTTTGGGCTGTCTAGTTATTTGTTTTTACAGTGTTGTGAGCAGGTTGCTGTATTACCATCAGTACTGTTAGCTGTGTGATATTTCACTTGCTGTAAATATGAACTGATCACAATAAACTATATATATATATATATATATATATATATATATATATATATATATATATATATATATATATATATATATATATATTTGTGACTAGACCATAGTCTAGCCAATATGTTCCCAAATTTGGTCATATTTGCAAAGACAGGATTTGTGTAGTGGAATCAATGACATGTATACTTTTAGTAGATGACACCCTAAGTTCCAATATATTACCTTTCTGCTGATATTGTTATCGCTTGGGGTCGCGATCATGAGATTAAACTTGTAACTTACAGATGTATACTGGGATTTATAATATTAAAAGCTGCAGTGCTGGCCCATCACTCTGTGCCTCAAGTATGCAGAAATGTCAGTGTTCTTACACGCAACCTAGGGTGGCCAGATTCCCAAGCATGATTTAGCGATACATCTTGACTCCAGTAATCCCATAATAATACAATTAGGAGGAAAGTGCTACACTAGTACTGCAATCATTGTTTGCTAAGAACAAATAGAAATAACACACTTTTTGGAAATAGGTTCAGCTTTGGGGAAATTAAATTGTGTGTGTGCAATAGATCAACATCTAATTCAACCAGTGTTATGTTTGAATTAGATGAGTGCTCTCCAAGCCCCGGTCCACGGACCAGTGTCAGGCTGCTGCCTGTGCTGAGCTGAATAGTATGTAGCTCCCTGGTCTTAAGGAATGCTGCAAGTAATGTCACTCAGAGAAATTCTCACCAGAGGCGGGACAAGGTCTTTCAGCACCCAAGGCTGAGACACCAAAGTGCGCCCCCCCCCCCCATCCCTCCCACCCCAGCCGTCACACACTGATTGCTATTAGACTAATAGGTGCCCTAAGGCCCCCAACCTCCCCAACACCTTAATATCTAGTTATCTGGCTTGCAGTCACTGCCATGTATCCCCTTTTCTTTTTTCTTTCTGCTTCATACACAATTGGGAATGACAACTGAATGAATTGTGCGCCCCCTCCTACACTGCGCCCTGAGGCTGGAGCCTTTCCTGCCTCTGCCTTGGCCCGGTCCTGATTATCACTGCTGCCACCTGATGCCTTTACTGTGTAAAGCAGCATGCTGTTTGTATGTACAGATACCGGGTGGCAACAGGGAGGATGACTGTGGCATGCTCTGCTCTCTTGTTGGCCACAGTGAGGCTGTGGTTAAGTGAGGGAGAAAGATAGAAAGTAAGTAAGGGAGTGAGGCTAAAAGTGAGTGAGGAAGAGTGTGCGCATTCTACAGCCAAAAAAGTTTGGGGACCCCAGCATTAGAGGAGAGATGGTGGTGCAGACCAGACAGACCAGAAGGATACACAATTATTATCTGCTGAAAAATAATTACCACAAAGCTTAGTGATTAGTAAATGTTTACATTTTTTGAAAAAAAAAAATGGAATTTTGGAAAAGTACTATGTCTTACAATCCAGTTTTTCAACTTGTCCCAGAAGATTTTGAATTCATCAAATTCGAGCTTTCCATCTCCAGAGGTCTAGTGTGTAAGATGTTAAAGTTTATAATATCTATCTTTTGGCTCATTTAAAAATGATGTAAAGTTTTCACCAAAAAAAAAGATCATTAAGACACTCAAAAGTCCACAAAATACATTGATACTGTGTCTTCTTGATTAAAGCAGTAAGTGTTTACTATATGCAAGGTTAGGTTACAAAAAAATTTGAGAGGACTCTAAATCAATGCAAATTTCTGCTGAAGAGTCTGATTTTTAAAGCACAGCTGAACTGAGAGGGGATTATGGAAACTGCCATATTTATTTCTTTTTAACCAATGCAATTTGTCTGGCTAGACTGCCGATCCTCTGCCTCCAGTAGTTTTAACCATATGCCTCTGAACAAGACTGCAGATCAGGCATTTCACTGAAGTCTGACTAGATTAGCTGCATGCTTGTCTCAGGTGTGTGATTCAAACTTTTGTTTCATCCCCCTCCTTTTCCCTTTTAGGCTCCAGCTGCTGGGGCTATATCCTAGTACCAGTTATTAATAAACTGTTTATTAATACACTGTCTCCTGTTTGAAACCACTTTACTGCTATTGGCTACTGTCTTACTTCATACTGTCCTGTATGTTCCCTGTACGTGGCAAAACCAATTGGGGGCACGACCCAGTCGTACTTGGCACATAAAGCTGATTCTGATTCTGAGCTTGCTTTTTCAAAATAAATACAGATGTTAGTTTCAGGACCTTTATAATTATGTTTATTGTTTTCTCTCTCTTTTTTGAGGAGAAAGGGTATTCATTTATCTGGCTGGTAGGTTCATTTAAATTTCTTTCAGTTTAATTTCTGTTTTAGTACTTCATTCTTTTTATTTACCTTGTGAATTGTAGTTGTGAGATTCTTGAACCAACAGTGACATGATCAGATGAAATGTTATATCACCTCACAATTATCACTGAAAATATGAAGTACTGTATACTTAAAAAGTTTTTCAAGTTTTACCAACAGAAAAAATGCTTAAAGGAATACTATCGATTCCCATATTTTTTTCAATTGACACAAGAATTGTTTGGGAAGTGCTGCTAAGTACTGGTGTATACATTTTAGTAGCAACTTCTTTGTTTACTGTTAGCAAAATACATTCAAAGTTTACTGACGCCAAAACTGACGGCTGACTGAGCCATGAGGAGAGGGGAAATTCCCCGCACACTTGATCAGTTAACTCTATGTGTAGCTCTGTGTGTGACAGAGAGAGAGAGATCCCAACAGCTACAGCTTCTGTGTCCTGTGTTTCTGACTGAAGTGTCTGAAGAGAGCAGAGGAAATGTAACGAATTGTCACAGCTTTTCATACTGTTTTTGCTTTCAGAGTTTGATATGTTTGATATTTTCTTTCTGTAGTCTGATATGCAACTCTGGCTGTGGATTGAAGCAGACACCCCTTCTGCAATTGATTTGTCCCAATATAGCTAAATCCTACCAGCAATAAATTACAGTTTTTGCCTCTGATATTTAACATGAAAAGTAGAAAAATGTTTACACAGCTACTTAGACATTATTTGCACACTGTCATTTTAGAACACTTGGGTATCGATAGTATTCCTTTAAACTGCACATTTCCAAAGGATACATCCATAAGGGAGACAATGTTTCTGCACGACAAGATGCTTAGTTCCTTAAATTTTATATTCTTTGCTGAAAACAAAATAAATAGGAAAAAAGGAATATTAAGATATATTTTACAAATACAAAAGCATACAGTTTTTTTATTGCAACAAAATTTGAATCTTAAGCAAAACATTTGTATTTTCATTAGTACAACTCTACTAACAGCAGACAGAAAATCACAAATATCACAAATATACACGCCACCACAATAGTTTTGAAGAATAATCCGAATGCAAAATGTTTAATATTTTGACACAAATCTACTTATATGAATCAGTGCCTCCCACTGCTGTCACTTTTCCCGACTTAAAAAAGCGGAGTCTGAAAGTTTGGTATTCAGGAATAATCACATTTACATACCCAGTCACGCATGACCATGCTTTCACCTACTGATAGGATGAGCATCATACTGAGAGGTGAGGCCTTACACAGTATCTAGTAAGCAGCACGGCAAAAAAAAACCTCAAAACTTGGGTGACATTGGGGTTGATTCACAAAACCACAGCAATTTTATCTGTGTATGTATGTAATAGTGTTGGGCGAACATCTAGATGTTCGGGTTCGGGCCGAACAGGCCGAACATGGCCGCGATGTTCGGGTGTTCGACCCGAACTCCGAACATAATGGAAGTCAATGGGGACCCGAACTTTTGTGGTTTGTAAAGCCTCCTTACATGCTACATACCCCAAATTTACAGGGTATGTGCACCTTGGGAGTGGGTACAAGAGGAAAAAAAAATTTAGCAAAAAGAGCTTATAGTTTTTGAGAAAATCGATTTTAAAGTTTCAAAGGGAAAACTGTCTTTTAAATGCGGGAAATGTCTGTTTTCTTTGCACAGGTAACATGCTTTTTGTCGGCATGCAGTCATAAATGTAATACATATAAGAGGTTCCAGGAAAAGGGACCGGTAATGCTAACCCAGCAGCAGCACACGTGATGGAACAGGAGGAGGGTGGCGCAGGAGGAGAAGGCCACGCTTTGAGACACAACAACCCAGGCCTTGCATGAGGACAAGAAGCGTGCGGATAGCATGCTTTGTACCACCATGCAGTCATAAATGTAATAAAGATAAGTGGTTCAATAAACAGGGACCACGCGGCAACGCTAACCCAGCAGCAGCACACGTGATGGAACAGGAGGAGGCGCAGGAGGAGAAGGCCACGCTTTGTGAGACACAACAACCCAGGCCTTGCATGAGGACAAAAAGCGTGCGGATAGCATGCTTTGTACCGCCATGTAGTCATAAATGTAATAAAGATAAGAGGTTCAATAAACAGGGACCACGCGGCAACGCTAACCCAGCAGCAGCAGCAGCAGCAGCACACGTGATGGAACAGGAGGAGGCGCAGGAGGAGAAGGCCACGCTTTGTGAGACACAACAACCCAGGCCTTGCATGAGGACAAAAAGCGTGCGGATAGCATGCTTTGTACCGCCATGTAGTCATAAATGTAATAAAGATAAGAGGTTCCATAAACAGGGACCGGCAACGGTAACCCAGCAGCAGCAGCAGCAGCAGCAGCACACGTGATGGAACAGGAGGAGGCGCAGGAGGAGAAGGCCACGCTTTGTGAGACACAACAACCCAGGCCTTGCATGAGGACAAAAAGCGTGCGGATAGCATGCTTTGTACCGCCATGTAGTCATAAATGTAATAAAGATAAGAGGTTCCATAAACAGGGACCGGCAACGGTAACCCAGCAGCAGCAGCAGCAGCAGCAGCAGCAGCACACGTGATGGAACAGGAGGAGGCGCAGGAGGAGAAGGCCACGCTTTGTGAGACACAACAACCCAGGCCTTGCATGAGGACAAAAAGCGTGCGGATATAGCAGCAATGCTTTTTGCCGCCATGCAGTCATAAATGTAATACAGATGAGAGGTTCAATAAACAGGGACCGGAAACGCTAAACCATCCCAGATGTTCATCGGTCATGTTACTTGGTTGGGGTCCAGGAGTGTTGCGTAGTCGTTTCCAATCCAGGATTGATTCATTTTAATTTGAGTCAGACGGTCTGCATTTTCTGTGGAGAGGCGGATACGCCGATCTGTGATGATGCCTCCGGCAGCACTGAAACAGCGTTCCGACATAACGCTGGCTGCCGGGCAAGCCAGCACCTCTATTGCGTACATTGCCAGTTCGTGCCAGGTGTCTAGCTTCATGCCCGGTTTCAGGTCCAGCGGTGCCAGCCACAAATCCGTCTGTTCCTTTATTCCCCTCCAAATTTCCTCCCCTGTGTGCTGCTTATCCCCAAGGCAGATCAGCTTCAGCAACGCTTGCTGACGCATGCCAACAGCTGTGCTGCACTGCTTCCACGATCCTACTGCTGCTGGTGCTGGGTTAGCATTTCCGGATGAGGTACAGCTTTGAGATGCGTTGGAGGAGAAGGAGTCAGAGAGGTAGGTGCTGCTGTTGTTATCCAGCTGTTTGCGGCGTGGGCAACACCCGCGCCGTAGCAGGTGAGGAATCGCTGCCAGGCTCCACAAGGTTCACCCAGTGCGCGGTAAGGGAGATGTATCGACCCTGGCCGAACGCACTCGTCCAGGTGTCAGTGGTGAGGTGAACCTTGCAGGCAACGGCATTCTTCAAGCTTCGGGTTATTTAGCTGACCACGTGCTCATGCAACTCAGGCACTGCAGAGCGCGCAAAGTGGTAGCGGCTGGGAACAACGTAACGTGGGATGGCCACTGACATCATGCCCTTGAAGCTGTTTGTCTCCACCACTCGATATGGCAGCATTTCGCAGGCCAGAAGCTTGGCTATGCTGGCTGGCTGTTACTGCCACGGCCCGGGGGTCATTTGCTGGCAATTTCCTCTTGTGCTCAAACATCTCAGAGACAGACAACTCAACCGTAGCGCTGCACACCGAAGGGCTGTTGGTTGTTGTGTTTGATGAACACTGGGAGACCTCAAGAGCACTAGTCCGGAAAGTGACAGTGTCAGCATCGTCTGATGTTTGTGAATGTTGTGAACCACGCAATGGCTGGGCTACTGCTGCTGCTGAGGCGGGTCTGGTGGTGAGTCTGGTGAACCCAAGGGAGGCAGTGTTGCTGGTGGTACCCTGTCCTGCCGCGTTTGCCCACAGAGTGGGATGTTTGGATAGAATGTGGCGGCTCATGCTGGTGGTGGAGAGGTTGTTAATACTTTTCCCCCTGCTCAGGCGGGTCTTGCACACCTTGCAAATCGCCATGGTAACATCCTCAGTGCAGTCTTCAAAGAAAGCCCAGACTTTAACTGGCTGAGGACTCGGACCTCGTGCGTGATGTGCTGGTGCTGCTTAACCCACTGCTGGACGCTTGAGAGGTCATCCAAGTAATTATCTGGTCCTGTTCTTTTGGATCTGTGAGGGTTGTTGTCCTGGACAACATGGGCAGTATTGAGTGGGTTTTCTTGGGTGCTCCCCTGTGGCCTGTACGTGAACCGTCAGGGGAAACACCTCTTCCCTTGCCCCTCCCTCTTTCACCGGATTTCTTCCTCATTTCACTTATCCTTAAAGTACACGCTGACTGGCAGCAGTACAGTGGCAGTACAGAAATGCTATACAGTGGTGGGTGAGCGGTGTACCACTATTGTCAGCAGTGACACAGAGCACAATGCTATACAGTGGCGGGTGAGCGGTGTACTACTGTTCCCAGCAGACACAGAGTGGAAGTAAACACAATGCTATATAGTGTGGCTGAGCCGTGTACACAGAGTGGCATTAAACACAATGCTATATAGTCTGCTATATAGTCACCCCGAACAGGGTGATGTTCTGCAGAACCCGAACAGTGGCAAACACTGTTCGCCCAACACTACTGGGAGGGAACGCAGATTTTAGTACCTAAACACACGATACAACATGTTTTCCGGGGTCGGACTCTGAGGCACATACAGATGGTCCCGATCATCATCCTCATCATACAACTCTTCTCCTGAGTCTGACCCACCCACCACCTCTGCCACCCCAACATCCCCAGACACAGACCCCTCATCGTCCTCAACATTAACTTGGGATGCTGGCCTGAGCCAGACCTCCTCCTCCACATCAGGCCCCATCATCTCCTCAATGGCAGCCCTCATTAATCGCTCTGGCGACGGACTGATGGACACAACGTTCTCCTCCGGGGAGGGCTGCTGCTGACCACTGGCTGCTGGGGTGGATGTTATAGCTTGCGTGGGGCGTTGGCTGTTGCTGTTGTTGGGAGTGCTGCTCACAGCGGAGGTCTCTGGGGAACTCATGTTGAGCTCATATAGTGGTTGACGGTGAGTGGAGTATTACTGATCCCAGCAATATACACACTGACTGGCAGAGTACGCAATGCTATATAGTGTGGCTGAGCGGTGTACACAGAGTGGCAGTAAACACAATGCTATATAGTCTGGCTGAGCGAGCGGTGTACTACTGTTCCCAGCAGAATCAGAGTGGCAGTAAACAATGGTATATAGTCTGGCTGAGCGGTGTACACAGAGTGTCAGTAAACAATGGTATATAGTCTGGCTGAGCGAGCGGTGTACTACTGTTCCCAGCAGAATCAGAGTGGCAGTAAACAATGGTATATAGTCTGGCTGAGCGGTGTACACAGAGTGTCAGTAAACAATGGTATATAGTCTGGCTGAGCGGTGTACACACAATGCTATATAGTCTGCTATATAGTGTCAGTAAACAATGGTATATAGTCTGGCTGAGCGAGCGGTGTACTACTGTTCCCAGCAGAATCAGAGTGGCAGTAAACAATGGTATATAGTCTGGCTGAGCGGTGTACACAGAGTGTCAGTAAACAATGGTATATAGTCTGGCTGAGCGAGCGGTGTACTACTGTTCCCAGCAGAATCAGAGTGGCAGTAAACAATGGTATATAGTCTGGCTGAGCGGTGTACACAGAGTGTCAGTAAACAATGGTATATAGTCTGGCTGAGCGGTGTACACACAATGCTATATAGTCTGCTATATAGTGTCAGTAAACAATGGTATATAGTCTGGCTGAGCGAGCGGTGTACTACTGTTCCCAGCAGAATCAGAGTGGCAGTAAACAATGGTATATAGTCTGGCTGAGCGGTGTACACAGAGTTTCAGTAAACAATGGTATATAGTCTGGCTGAGCGGTGTACACAGAGTGTCAGTAAACAATGGTATATAGTCTGGCTGAGCGGTGTACACAGAGTGGCAGTAAACACAATGCTATATAGTCTGGCTGAGCGAGCGGTGTACTACTGTTCCCAGCAGAATCAGAGTGGCAGTAAACAATGGTATATAGTCTGGCTGAGCGGTGTACACAGAGTGTCAGTAAACAATGGTATATAGTCTGGCTGAGCGGTGTACACAGAGTGTCAGTAAACAATGGTATATAGTCTGGCTGAGCGGTGTACACAGAGTGGCAGTAAACACAATGCTATATACTCTGGCTGAGCGAGCGGTGTACTACTGTTCCCAGCAGACACAGAACAGTGAACAGAATGCTATATAGTGTGGCTGAGCGAGCGGTGTACCACTATTCCCAGCAGACACAGAACAGTGAACAGAATGCTATATAGTGTGGCTGAGCGGGCGGTGTACCACTATTCCCAGCAGACACAGAACAGTGAACAGAATGCTATATAGTGTGGATGAGCGAGCGGTGTACCACTATTCCCAGCAGACACAGAACAGTAAACAGAATGCTATATAGTGTGGCTGAGCGAGCGGTGTACCACTATTCCCAGCAGACACAGAACAGTGAACAGAATGCTATATAGTGTGGCTGAGCGAGCGGTGTACCACTATTCCCAGCAGACACAGAACAGTGCACAGAATGCTATATAGTGTGGCTGAGCGAGCGGTGTACCACTATTCCCAGCAGACACAGAACAGTAAACAGAATGCTATATAGTGTGGCTGAGCGAGCGGTGTACCACTATTCCCAGCAGACACAGAACAGTAAACAGAATGCTATATAGTGTGGCTGAGCGAGCGGTGTACCACTATTCCAAGCAGACACAGAACAGTGAACAGAATGCTATATAGTGTGGCTGAGCGAGCGGTGTACCACTATTCCCAGCAGACACAGAGTGGCAGTAAACAGAATGCTATATAGTGTGGCTGAGCGAGGTACACAGAGTGGCAGTAAACAGAATGCTATATAGTGTGGCTGAGCAAGCGGTGTACTACTATTCCCAGCAGACACAGAGTGGCAGTAAACAGAATGCTATATAGTGTGGCTGAGCGAGGTACACAGAGTGGCAGTAAACAGAATGCTATATAGTGTGGCTGAGCAAGCGGTGTACTACTGTTCCCAGCAGTGACACAATGACAGGGGGGACCCTGGCTAGCGTGGCTGGAGCGCGAACTACCCTGCCTGCCTACCCAAAGCTAAACCCACAGACAAATGGCGGAGATATGACGTGGTTCGGGTATTTATTTACCCGAACCACGTGACCGTTCGGCCAATCAGAGCGCGTTCGGGTCCGAACCACGTGACCCGTTCGGCCAATCACAGCGCTAGCCGAACGTTCGGGGAACGTTCGGCCATGCGCTCTTAGTTCGGCCATATGGCCGAACGGTTTGGCCGAGCACCGTCAGGTGTTCGGCCGAACTCGAACATCACCCGAACAGGGTGATGTTCTGCAGAACCCGAACAGTGGCGAACACTGTTCGCCCAACACTAGTATGTAACAAGTGTTGCGCACATAATGCAACTTGAGTCATGCATACAACACACACCTTGCCCATATAACCAATATTCCTGGTGTGATCATCACCCATGTCATTCCAAACATGGAGTGCTAGGACCTGGCCATCCTTCCGTACCCCTCAGACAGTAATGTGTAGTCATCAGTAATGTGTAGTCATCAGTAATGTGTAGTCGTCAGCACCTTCAAGTATTATAGCTCCTAAATTATAGCTAATGAAAATCCATTAAAAGGTGATCAAAAGTGCAGGTCTGAGATCCTGCGATAGCCCAGTTTCAGGCCAAGCAGCCTTTCCTCAGGCTGGTCAGACCCTTGCCCATATAACGTCATATTGAGTATTTAGCACATAGTGCAAGTTGCATTACATACATGGCATAAGCCCAAGTAACTAGTTTTTGCCATCAATTTATAAAGGAACTCTTTATAGTAAGAGTGGTGAATGTAGCATATCTTACCACAAAAAGTAGCTATGGCAACTTTGTTAGCTGCATTTAAATTTGCTTGGATGCTTTCCTTGCATTGAAGGACACCCACAGCTATAATTACTAGGTAATTCCTGGCAGTGTTGATCCAGGAATTTTTTATGTGCCATCTGAAGTTGGGAAGGATTTTTTTTTCCCCTTTTAAGGCTAGGTTCCCAGTGGTCAGTTGCATAATTCACACGTTGTAATGAACTGCAATGGAGACCGGACATAGATTTTAATACAAAGCCTGCATGCAGTGAGCTAGAATAACATGATCAGTTACAATGCAGTACTGTGAACAGTCCCACAGAACTGTATAGGCAGTGAGTGGTTATGCAGAATTATTCTGCAACGCAACTGAGCACTGTGATTTAGCTCTAAGGCTAAATGGCCCAAGCCTGTCAGAGTTGTACGCATTCCTCTGGATCTTTTTTAATTGCTTCATGTAAAGTTATTGCAGAGTAACCACAATGACAAGTTGAAAGAGTTGATTGCATTTGCCTCCTTTACAGAAACCTGTAATTCTAGAGACTGGAATGTGACAATAGGATATACTTTAAAGTAAACATATTACAATGTAGAACCTGTAGAACTGGAATGCAGGTTAATGAGATGTACCTGCTCGTACCTTTTCTAATGTCTCCTAAGTAGCACAGACGTCTCAGAAGTCAGAGCAAATCATTCTTTCAACTCACTCCTTTTAGTACCTGAGCCCATATGCAATTAACTTTTTCTCCTTGGTTTTCTCCTAGGTGATATTTTCAAACTTGTCAATAAAATGCATTGAAAACCACCAGCAAGCAAGAAAATGCTGAAAATAATTTTGATAGTACTTCTTCAGCCACTTTTTGGTATTTTTTCAATTCCTGCAAAGTTATTTAAACAGAAGTTAAAAAATTATCGCCTAGGAGAAAACTCAGGAGAAAGAGTGAATTGCATATGGGCCCTGGAGTTTTGCCTCTCTATAGGGGCCCCAGACTCAATTATCCAATTCAGCAGTCTTCAGTTAATCTTACTAACCACTATGCAATATGATGCTGAACAGATTAAAGCCTGGTACACACATCCAATTTTGATTGGCCAATAATTGGATTGAATAAATTATTATTTATTGTATTTTTAAAGCGCCAACATATTACGGAACACTGGAGAATACATATATCCAATGATACAAAGGATGACAGACGTAACAAGGTTATACAACTTCAGACAAAGCTATACAAGGCAAACAGGGTACAACATGATCATGCGATTTTGGGCTGGTTAGGTATGCCCAGTAATACAAGTACAAGGCTGTCATAGGAAAGGAGCACACGATCATGTAGACTACACTAGGCAAGGGAGGACTCTGCCAAAGGTTTACAATCTAAAGAGAAGAGGGGTGGAAACACTAGGTAGGGAATAAATATCCAGTAGAGAGTTACTGTGTGGTAGGGCATAAGTAGGACATCTTAAAGAGGTGGATTTTTAGGGCCTGCTTGAATCTATTGAAGGAGGGAGCAAGTCTGATGGGCGGTAGAAGGGAGTTCCAGAGGGTGGGGGCAGCTCTTGAGAAATCCTGTAGGCACATGTGGGAGTGGGAAATACGTGAGGCAGTGAGGCGAAGGTCATTGGAGGACCGGAGGGGGTGACCTGGTGTATACCTGTGAACAAGCTCCAAGATGTAGGTAGGACAGGTTTTGTGCACAGATTTATACACCAGACATAGGGCTTGATTCACAAAGCGGTGCTAACTGTTAGCACGCCTGTGAAAATCCCCTTAGCACGTCTAAACAAGCTTTTCGCGCATAAAACTTTACGCGCGCAAAACTTTATGCGCGTAAAACTTTACGCGCGTACTGCACAGAGCGCAGGGCGCTCTGTGCGAAGTGCCAATTAAAGCCTATGGGGCTTAGCGTGCGTAAAACTTTGCGCGCATAAAACTTTGCGCGCGCAAAATTAGCGCGCGATCTGATTGAGAAATCCTGTGCTAACCTACTTAGCACCCTGGTTAGCGCGTCTAAAGATTTTAGACGTGCTAAGTAGGTTAGCACCGCTTTGTGAATCAAGCCCATAGAATTCTGAATCAGATAGGGAGCCAGTGCAGAGATTTATAGAGGGGAGATGCGGAAGCTGAGCGGTGCAAAGAATGGATGAGTCTTCCAGCCGTGTTCATAACTGTTTGAAGGGGGGCAATGAGTTTTGAAGGGGAGGCCAGACAGGAGTGAGTTACAGTAATCCAGGCGGGAGATGATGAGGGCATGGATGAGCAACTTGGTCGTGTCCGGGGTTAAGAACGGGCGGATCTCGGAGATATTACGGAGGTGGAAATTGCAGGCTCTGGTGACGTTTTGGATGTGGGGGCTGAAGGAGAGGTCAGAGTCCAGAGTGACGCCCAGACAATGGGCCTGGGAAGTAGGGCAAATGGTTGTGTTGTTGATTGTGAGGTGGAAATCTAGGAGGGGTGCAGTAGCGTGGGGTGGAAAGATCAGGAGCTCAGTTTTGTCTAGGTTAAACTTAAGGAACCTAGCTGACATCCAGGAGGAAATTGTTGAAAGACATGAGGAGACCTTGTCCATGGTGGTGGAGGAGATATCAAGGTCAGGGGTATAGAGGTAAATCTGAGTGTCATTGGCATTAAGGTGGTATTTGAAGCCCAGGGAGGAGAGGAGTATGCCAATTGAGGAAGTGTATATGGAGATCAGAAAGGGCCCCAGAACAGAGCCCTGGGGGATCCTGACAGAGGGGGGCAGGGGTTGAGGAGGAGCCATTGAAGGAAGTCACGAAGGAGTGATTGGTTAGGTAGGAGGAGAACAAGGCCAAGGCGAGGTCATGGATGCCCTTGGACTGTAGTGATTGGAGGAGGAGGGGGTGGTCTACAGTATCAAATGCCGAGGAAAGGTCAAGGAGGAGCAGGGTGGAATAACTGCCTTTGGCTCTGGCAAGGCTAAGGTCATTGACCACCTTGGCGATGGCTGTTTCAGTTGAGTGTGCAGGTCAGAATCCAGACTGTAGGGTATTGGTGTTGAGGTATTGGGTAATGCGTCTTTGGACCAGGCGTTCGGGAGTTTAGAGGCAAAAGGAAGGAGGGAGATTGGGCAGTAGCTTGAGGGTAGGGATGGGTTGAGTAAAGGGTTTTTTTTTAGCAGGGGAAGTACAGTGGCCTGTTTGAAGGCTGTGGGGAAGGTGCCTGTGGAAAGGGAGAGGTTGAACAAGGAGGTGAGGATTGGAGCCAGGTCAGGGAAGTGAGGGCAAAGGGTGTTTGAGTGTACAGGGTCAGGCGGGGAGGAAGTGGGAGGGGAAGCCGATAGCAACAGGCTATCTTCATCAATGGTGGCAAGAGCAAATGAAGTGAGGGGTGGATGGGACAAGGGAGCAGTTGGGAGGGAAGGTAAGGATACGACCTGGGAGGCAATGGGAAAGGAGGAATGGAGGAGGGAAATATCATTGCGTACTGCGGCAAATTTAGTGGTGAAGTGGTTGGTGAAGTCGTTGGCTGAGAGGGAGGAGTGGGGTTGAGTAAGGAATTAAAGGTGGCAAAAAGCCATTGAGGGTTGGAAGCTTGGGTTCCGATCAGGGCTGCAAAGTAACTTTGTTTATATATTTTTAATATATATTCTCTTATACAGATAGTAAGATCGTCTACAGACTGGTCATTCAGACTGCCATTTGTGTAGCAAACCTAAAAGGCATAAATGATCTACTGAGACATCTAGCTTAGGAGCTGAAATGTGGCACAAGGAAACCTAAAAGAATTAAGCCTGGTACAAACTTTCAATTATGATTGGCCAATTACTGGCCAATTTTACAACCTCCATGTAGTATGAGGGTTTATCCACAATCTGCTTATAGTATTGTTGACCCTCATACTCTATGGAGGTGGTAAAACTGGTCAGTGATTGGCCAATCATAATTGAAAATGTGTACCTGGCTTCAGGGTCGGACTGGGACACCAAGGGCCCACCAAGGATGTTTCAGCCTGGGGCCCACCCCCTCTCCTCCTCCCTCTCCCCCCCCCCCCCCCCCCCCCCCATTTTGGGCTCACATACACATGTACTCTAGAAATTTTGCACGACTTTATGGTAGGGAATAGATTGTGAGCAATTCTGAGGACAGTCTCCAATAGGGATATGTCTAAATGCGAAACTAAATGGGTGTCACCACGCACTGGAACATCGGCGTGGTCATGATGAGTCATGGGCAGACTTAAAAAAAAAAAAAAAAAATACAAAACACAAAATAAGTAGCGGTGTTATTCACAGAGATTAGGTCTGACCAGATACATTTTAGATAAAATATTCAAGTAGTTACATGCCTCATGATAATTCATCAAGTAGTCAAATGGCAGCAGATACCCCCACAAAATGCAATCAGGTTGGCTGCAGATACCCCCACACAATGCAATCAGGTTGGTGGCAGATACCCCAACACAATGCAATCAGGTTGGTGGCAGATACCCCCACACAATGCAATCAGGTTGATGGCAGATACCCCGACAAAATGCAATCAGGTTGACGGCAGATACCCCGACAAAATGCAATCAGGTTGGCTGCAGATACCCCCACACAATGCAATCAGGTTGGTGGCAGATACCCCCACACAATACAATCAGGTTGGTGGCAGATACCCCCACACAATGCAATCAGGTTGACGGCAGATACCCCCACACAATGCAATCAGGTTGACGGCAGATACCCCCACAAATTGCAATCAGGTTGGCTGCAGATACCCCCACACAATGCAATCAGGTTGGCAGCAGATACCCCCACACAATGCAATCAGGTTGGCAGCAGATACCCCCACACAATGCAATCAGGTTGGCAGCAGATACCCCCACACAATGCAATCAGGTTGGTGGCAGATACCCCCACACAATGCAATCAGGTTGACGGCAGATACCCCCACAAAATGCAATCAGGTTGGCTGCAGATACCCCCACACAATGCAATCAGGTTGGCTGCAGATACCCCCACAAAATGCAAACAGGTTGGCTGCAGATACCCCCACAAAATGCAAACAGGTTGGCTGCAGATACCCCCACAAAATGCAAACAGGTTGGCTGCAGATACCACCACACAAAGCAATCAGGTGGGTGGCAGATACCCCCACACAATGCAAGCCCCCCCCCAGCTTGGAAGGGGGGGCAGCACCCCCTGTGTGTAAATTGGCACCAGCTAGGCCAACCCCCCCCCCCCCCCGCTAACACACTGCACTGTGTGCCACTGCCTGAGACTGCCCAATGTGCCCATCATCCACCACCCATGGCTGGCAGGCAGACTCACAGCAGGCACACACCACGGCTAGACACCAGACAGCAACACACCCCAGTTGCCCACACACTGACCTGTCATCTCCTCTCTGAGTCCTGCAGCTGCCTCTCTGGCCTCCAGGTCACACAACAACCAACAAGCATCCCTGGTCTGGTGATCCCTCTCTATCTCACACTCGGTGACAGTCTCCTGGGCTGAGTCTCCTCCCCTCCCCCACATAAAGTCCCACTATGCATACAGTGCAGCCAGCCAGGCTGGTCTGGTGATCCCTCTCTCTCTCTCACACTCGGTGACAGTCTCCTGGGCTGAGTCTCCTCCCCTCCCCCACACAAAGTCCCACCGTGGGTGCAGTGCAGCCAGGCTGGTCTGGTGATCTTCTCATCCCTCTCCTCACACTCGGTGTGCCAGTCTCCTGAGCAGGGCCGGGCCGAGGCATAGGCTGGAGAGGCTCCAGCCTCAGGGTGCAGTGTAGGAGGGGGCGCACAATTCATTCAGCTGTCATTCCTAATTGTGTTTGAAGCAGAAATAAATAAGAAAAGGGGATACATAGCAGTGACTGCAAGCCAGATAACTAGATATTAAGGTTTTGGGGACCTTGTGGGCCCTGTGGCCCTCTTAGTCTAATAGCAATCAGTGTGTGACAGCTGGGGTGGGAGGAATGGAGGGGCGCAATTTGGTGTCTCAGCCTTGGGTGCTGGAGGAGCTTGTCCCAGCTCTGCTCCTGAGCTCGCCTCTCCTCACTCCCCTTGGCTGAGTAAGTCTCCTCCCCCCTCCAAACACACAAAGAAAGAGCCCACCGTGCATGCAGCTGACTCTGGACTGTCTGCACTGGCAGCGTGGCAGCAGGCGACAGGTCCCGACCCGACCGGTGGCAGGCAGGTCAGAGCAGACCCTCAGACAGACTCACTTACAGTTTGTGGCTGCGTGCAGCAAGCGGCTTCCTCGGCTCTCCTCTCCCTCAGAGTCCACACAGAGCAGGCCAGGCGTCTTCAGCCAGGCCTCCGGACAGCGTGCAACGCTGATGCAGTGTGGTCGGAGGCGGAGCTTGTCACAAGATTGATGATGCTGCCTCTTCTTATAGGCCTCAGGACCGCACCGCACCGCTAGCGTGATTACGTCAGGAAAATCTAATTGGCGCAGGCCCGGCCGCTGGATAGGAGAGACTGGGGGCCCTTTGGTCATGTGACTGTGACGTCACATCTCTTAAAGGAGGCCCACCGAACTTTACGTCGGTAGTTCGGTGGGTCTGTCCGAGGCTGCCTGGCTTCATTCTTCTAGCTTCCCTTGTGCAACCTTTTAGCTCCTAAGCTAGACATCTCAGTAGGTAATTTACGTGTTTTTATATGGCACTTTATAACTTTCTAAACAGCACCTGTGCAGTGTTTGACTTATTTAAATGGTTCAAGTGAAGTTAGTCAGAGTAACCAAAATAACAGGTTAAAAGAGTGGTGGTGGGAAAATTGGTCAGTGATTTGGCCAATCATAACTGAAAGTGTGTACCAGGCTTAATTCTTTTATTTTGGTATTCAATATCTGTTGACCCTCGTACTACATGGAGGTGGCAAAATTGGTCAGGGATTGTCCAATCATAATTGAAAGTGTGTGCCTGGTTTTATGGAGATGTCTTTAATCTTTTGGCTGGTGAGTGTGTATGTGCTAATGTAACACCTCTGTAATGCTCAAACTGTAAAGAACTCTTCAAGACACCAAGTTCTTTTGATAAATATTTGTATTAAATAGTAAGAATACAAGTTCAGTAACAAAGCACATGAATAAACTTCTTTTTCAGTAAAGACACATTCCTCTCTATTTAACTAAACGTTGCACTTCGCCACACTATACAGTCTCAGTCCCTTGCTAAAGTTCATCTAAGTGCTCTATTTTTAGATATATCTTGAAGTGGTAAGATCCAAGAAGATGTATTAATTTTTCTTCACTTTAACTCAGAAGACAACTTCCATCACTCCATCCTTTCTGGAATAAAGTCTCTGTTTTCCTGTTAGTCGATCAAAGATTGTAATCCACAAGACAGTATCAAACCAAAAGAACTCCGATGTAAACAATATTTTTTATTAATTCTCACAGATTCACATGGCCTGATGTCAGCAGTTTAACCCCTTTGCCGTTCCAATTGTGTAGGCAAGGGGGCGGCGCAGCACTTTAAAAAAAATAAAAATAAAATTTAAATCATGTAGCGAGCCCAGGGCTCGCTACATGATAGCCGCTGACAAGCGGCATCCCCCTACCTAACCCGATAGCCGCCGGCGCTGTCTGAAAGCAGGAAATCCCGTTCAGAACGGGATTTCCTGCTGGGCTTCCCTCGTCGCCGTGGTGGGATGACATCACTGACGTCATCGATGTCGGGACATCAGAGGGAATCCCGATCCACCCCTCAGCGCTGCCTGGCACTGAATGGCCAGGCTGCGCAAGGGGTCTGGAGAGGGGGACGGAGCGGCGGGTAGCGGCGAATCGGCGGCGAGCGGCAGCGATCGTAATATGCACGCAGCTAGCAAAGTGCTAGCTGCGTGCAATAAAAAAGAAATTATGCAAATCGGCCCAGCGGGGCCTGAGAAATCCTCCTGCGCAGGTTACCCCGAGCTGAGCTCGGGATAACTGGCTAGGAGGTTAATGTATTTATTTTTCAGATAGACAATTTGTGAATTTCTTTATAACTTTCTGTGCTGGCTGTTCCCTCTATATAGTCAATCGATTGTGGACCACATATATTACAGTCTATAGCTCCAGCAGAATGAGTGTAGGTAGGCTTCATATACACATATATACATTTTATCCAGCTTCTGTACTCAGAGACATATAAACTCTTGGCTTGAGTTAGGAACAGTTCATACACAATTTTTCAGATATCTCACTGGCCTTCTTGGGTAAATCTGCCATGGTTTCCTTCTGTGATAGGTTTATATTTTTCTGTATGCTCCATCCTTATAGATGCAGTATCGGTGTACACAATCCATCATCTCTTCAGCTTTGCTTTTTGTCTCTCCCCGTCTCTATCCCAAGGCTCCTGTCAGCTCTATCACTGTGTGATCTTTAATATTTGCCTTCTGATTTCCTGAATCTGTCCTGTGTTCTCTTCTCCTTTCTTACTGCTTTACTTTTCTTTCTTTCTTTCTTTTTCTCTCTCTCTCTTTCTTTCTTTCTTTCTTTCTTTCTTTCTTTCTCTTTACCTGTCAGCTGCTACTTCTTCCATCTTATCTCAGCCTTTCACAGTGCCTCATATCTCACAGCTTCAGCATCTTCACAGCCATCAAAAAACTGTGACAACACAGCTTCAGCCGCCTCAGACCGGTATCTTCAATTGCCACTCCGCACTGAGCATGCTCAAAAAAAACCTGAGTCATCCGCATGCTCTGTTTCCTCCGCCTTGGGGCGGGTTCTCTTCTCCTCACAGCTCTGGTGCCGCCTCTTCTGCAGCTGGTGGCCATTTTGGATGCTGGCTATCCACTCTCTCTTGCCAGCAGCATTTTCCAGGCTGCACCTTCTGGCCAGGCACAATTGCTGTGTGTGTGTGAGCAGTGACACACACACAGGCTACACCAGCATCATGTTGGACGCCATGTTAACAAACAGTGGTGGCTCCAGGATTTTTTTTTTGGGGGGAGGGGGTGCTATGCAGGTGCTGGACCAACTTTGCGCGCCGCAGCAAAAAATGGGTGTGCGCGCACCGCGGCAAAAGAATGGGCATAGCCATGCCCGGATGAGGGCGGAGCTAACTGTAATTTAAAGTGAACCCAAGGTTGAGCGTGATATGGAGACTGCCATATTTATTTCCTTTTAAACAATACTAGTTGCCTGGCAGCTGATCTATTTGGTTGCAGTAGTGAACTGAATTACACCAGAAACAAACATGCAGCTAATCTTCTCAGTTCTGACAATATTGTGAGAAACCCCTGACCTGCTGCATGCTTTTTCAGGGTCTATGGTTGAAAGAATTAGAGGCAGAGGACTCAAAATTTTTCTCACCTCGGGTTCCCTTTAAAAGTGCAATGCAAAGACAGTGGGCCCAAGTTTTGGTGACCCTTTCCCCAGAAAATTAACATAATTGTGCAGGTTTTCTCAAGAATATACATGTAAAGTTAGCAGATTTGCCCAGAAAATACGTTCAATTATGTGGCAGATTTTCCCAGAAAATACGTTCAACCATGTGGCAGATTTGCCCAGAAAATATGTTCAACCATGTGGCAGATATGACCAGAAAATACGTTCAATCATGTCAGCAGATTTGCCCAGAAAATACGTTCAATAACATCGGCAGATTTGACCAGAAAATACGTTCAATAACATCGGCAGACTTGATCAGAAAACACTTCAATCATGTGTGGCAGACTTGATCAAAAAACACTTCAATCATGTGTGGCAGACTTGATCAGAAAACACTTCAATCATGTGTGGCAGACTTGATCAGAAAAAAACTTCAATCATGTGGCAGACTTGCCCAGAAAATACACCTGTTAATAAATAAAAAAAAACATTTACTCACCTGCAGAAGAGCTCCTGTCCCAGCCTCTGTCCGGCGCGCAGCTCCCACGATCCTCTGCCAGCCAGCAACTGAAACGCCCATGCTGAGAGCAGGGCTACAGGAAAATGGGCCCGGAGCTCTGCACTGCAGACTCAAAGTCTCCAGAGCAGGGCTTTAGACGCCATTTTACTGTAGCCCTGTTCTGCCGGAGCTGCGGGCTGCTGCTGCCGGTGAACTGACACGGCGTCTATTAGACGCCGAAAGTCAGTTCGCGCTGGGGGGTGCTTTAGGGGCGCTTGAAGAATTTTAGGAGGTGCGTCAGCACCCAAAGCACCCCCTGGCGCCGCCCCTGTTAACAAATGATCCTAGAATCTGTTTTTAAATTGGTCTGAAACTCAACATTTCTTCTTTGCTCGAAAAGATTCCTTACAGCCTCATATCTACTATCAACAATTGTAGCAAGAACAGCATTCAAACAGTTAAACGCAGCACTTTGTCCTGCCATGGAAAAGCCCCTTCAGCTTCGGATCCGATCCGAAGAGCAAATAACAGTAACTTTTATCTACATTCCTTAGTTTTACATTCCTCAGTTGTTACATTGTGCATATGCACAGTTCAGATGATCTCACTAGAAGATTTTAATTTATAATAAAAAAGCAGCTTGAATAAAATACAATAGCAGCTTTCAGAGCAGATAAACTGTACTTTGAGAACTTGTAAACAGACAATATTACTTGTGCACAAAAGCAAATAGAATAACTGTATGGGTAGTAAAAAGTAGGAAAAGACATTTCTTTTTTAATGTTAGGTCAGTGTTTCACACCACTTTACGGCCAAAACCCATTCATTTTAAGTAGAGCAAATAGTAGTCAATAAACATATAAATTGGTTTTTGTACAATAATATGGGGAATCAAATAGAGGGGATTTAAAAAAAAATAGGAATCGAGGAGATTTCCACTTCCTTTTCTGTATTCTGTGATAAGTCATTTCAAATGAGAGGTAAAGTCATTATTCAAAATGCCCTACGCATACCATTTATCTATATCAGTGTGAACTTACTTCTCCGTAGAACAGAATTGAGAACATATTGCAGCTCCTCTGGACTGACTCCCATGTCCTGTAATTCAAGATCATTATAATAAACAACAGGATTCTCAGTAATATAGTAAACTGTACAAAAGTACTAGATAAGATCCAACTATTTTGGTGAGATTCAGTTAGCAGCAAACGTTAGTGCAGGCAGTCACCTACTAGCAAACGACTCAAGTTACAATATTTCAGAGATGCAAACAAACATGCAAACAAACATGAAGTTGTCTTCAGATTTGTAGAAAGCTCTAGGCTGTACTTTTATTTCTATTATACACCACCCCTTGTCCTCTATTTCTATCTAGAAAACAAATTAAAAGCTCTTCTCCGGGCACAGATACATTTTTATCTGACAGCTCAATAAGGGTGCAAAACTGTGTGAAATGGGGGGGGGGGGGGGGCGCTAGCCCAGGGAGTAGCGGGGCATTTTCCCCTTGGGACACTCTCTTACAAATGGGGCTGTTTGGCCAAAGCAGGTAAATGGGAGTGAGGAGCACCTGGCAATTAGGCTCTGCTATAGGTTGCTATATAATTTGGACACCAGAGGTCCCTCTTATTGATTGGACAACAGTTTGGGGGAGGTGGAGCTGGGAAAGTTGAATTCTCAGAAACTGCACCTTAGAGAGGAAGCCATTCAGGAGTGATCACTAGGTGAGTGACAGTGTGGCCTAGCAGTCCTTATCAGAGCCCCTCAGTTTTAACCACTTCAGGATCACAGGCTTACACCCCCCTAGTGACCAGGCTATTTTTTTTACAATTTAGGGCTCTGCAGCTTTAAAAGCTTGCTGCAGAGCCATACAACTGTGCACAAGTGAATCCCCCCCCTTTTTCTGCCCACTGTCACAGGAGCCCTAGTGGTCAGACCGCAAATTGCCTTTCAATCGGTTTCAGCACACAGACAATGCAAGCTTTGGTCGCGATCTTTGCGCAGAAACCGACAGAAATTGGGCAGCAGCCCGACCAGAAGGGAGCCTGTGAGGTACGGTAATTACAACTTTACACACTATTTCAGGGTATAACTGCCACCACCTCTGTTTTCTGAGACAGAGGAACTCACCAACTGGTTATTTCTCGACCTGCAAATAAAAACAGTTAACACACTCTATTCTGTCCGGCTAATAACAATAGTAGCGTCTCTTCAGAAGTCTGAGTTCAGTTCCTGTGTATGCTGAATAATAGGGTAGCGGAACAGTGAATGACTTTGGTAAAGTCTTTTATTCACGGGCAATATAAATAATTAATATATACAGACAATTATTAAAATCAACAATTATTAAAACAGTAATAGCCAGTATAAAAAATAAGAGAAAGGGAGAAAAAATACTTAGTTCCAGGAAAGATGTCCTTTTTGTGGGAAGAATCATAAAGTCCTTGGTAAAATCCTTTGTTTCAGCTCAATTTAAAATCCAAGCAAAATGGTTTCAAGTTCCCCAAAGTTCTTTTTTTCAGAGCAAAATTCAAAGTTCAGCAAGATGGCCGCCAACCATGTGTCCTCTGGCTGGCAGCAGACCGTTCTCATATAGATGGAATGTGGAGGACTAAATTGCCCGGGCAGCTCATTCACTTTTAATGGAGCCGAGTTCAGAGGCGGGCTTCCAGAGTCGGCCCCCGGGCCGGATTATGGTAATCACATCTGGGCAGGGGCTTTCACCAGCCCCATAACCCTGACATGTTCTCTAGGCCGACCTACGCGGCCGGCACACAAATAATAATTACATATTATCGATCCCCAGAACCTACCGATTAATATGATACCTTAGATGCGGGTGTTAAGGCGTATGGTTACCGAGGGGCCCATAACTCCCTAACCGAGCGAGGTATGATTATGATTTGTATACCGAGACGTTGGTCCAATTTCAACGGATCCGAATACACTCCTCCCACCTCTGGGTGATGCTCGGTTTTCCTTTAATAAATATAAATCATAATTCACATGCTTTATCATTTTAACCCCTGGAGACAGTTTGTCTGGTGAGCAGGAGGAAGCCCCATTTGCTAGTCAATTCACATTGAGGTGTGAGCTGTGGGCTCACCCTGTCTTCCCCAAAGGCAGGACACTGGCCTTGTGGTTCTTAACTAGCATCTGAGTGAGATCAGCTAGGTCAAACTGAGTTTTACACCTCTGGCTAAATTAGCAAGTCACAGGGCCAGTTTCCATTAAAAGACTCTGCTAACTATCTCCTATGAAGACAGCAGAGACCCCCCAGGCTGGACTGCCTGGTATCCACAGACATGAGATTCTGATTTGGCAGCACAACGACAATCGAGGCAGGACCCCGATTGCAGTTGCGTTTTCATTTCTCACGCCTGTTCCGTGACACTCACCAACAGAGTTTTCTGTTGGTGGGCTCTGATGGCTCCTACGTTTCTTTATTTTTTTATTTATTTGTTTGTGTATTTTTTAAATAAATTTCCCTATTTTACTGTTATATTTATTCACCCCCCTCCCTCCCCCCGACAGCCTATGTGATACTCGCCGATCGCTCTCTGAGCCTCCCCAGGGGACAGCCAAGTGACACGGCTGTCCCCAGTACAGTGCTGCTGTAGTTTGCAGTGCTGTACAATGTAAATAGACAGACGTTTTGCAATCTAACAGTCTAATAGCGGCGATCACCGCTGTTAGACCAATGTCGGTGCGCGCAATCCCCTGCAAAACCCCACCCCAGGACTTGACCCCTTTCAGCATTAGGCGGTCCTGGGCTGCCACCCTCCCAACGCCTATCGGCATTAGGCGGTCGGGAGGGGGTTAAAGCACTCACAGGGTTACCCCAACCTTAGCCAGCAGTCACAAGTGGCCTCTCATTCATAGGTGACCTACTTGTGATCAAGTTGGTAAGGTGAATCATAGAATGTCTGCATTTGATCAATTATAGGTCAGTGTTGTTAGTATTCACTTTACGGGAACACCACCAGAGAATCCTATTTTGCATAGCCTGATGTCTAATCTCAGGTCAATCATATAATTGTACTTCAGTTTAGCAAATTCATTTTGACGAGAGTTTAAACTGACAAATCCAATCAATTGCAATATTGAAAGACAGTTAAACCAGTGTATAGTATCCCTGTGATCGATAACAAATGTAGATTCTAAACCCAGGCATCAGTTGTGTCGATTAAATCTTATAATTTTGAAGCAAATGCACTGACATTACAATTTTAAACCTATTAATTCACATCCAGAACTTTGAGTTTACTACCAGAACATCTTAATACTTACTTCACCTGCTATTTGCTCAAATAAGTTTCGGAACTGTTTTTCTTCTTCAGTCTCCTTATGTGGCGGATTTGGCTTTGGTGGCTGTATAATATTTGTAATATGTTAGCATTAACAAACAACTTTGCATTAAATACTGTACATCCTAACAGGGAAGTTTTATTTAATCTAGACATTAAAATGTTCACATATTATTTAAACATACATTTTAAAAATGTATGGCCAGTTTACACTTGCTTAAAAAAAATGTACTCGTTCGGGACGTTTTTTTAAGGTCCACTCAGCGTAGGGAGCGGATCCTAATGTTAAAAATTAGGATCTGCTTCCACTTGTTAAAAAAAACTGATCCGTTTGCCGCGTTTAGAGTTTGAACTTTGTACTTTTTCCGGACCGGCTGAGAAGATGTATGCAATGAAAGCCTATGAGAGAATGGACAGCGTCCAATTTGGATGCTGCTGAGTTCAGACTTCTCCCCTTGGTCCCGGGACACAGATCGGTGCCGAGCAGAAGCATTGGGATCTCCACTGTGCTGCAAAAGACCCATTTGACTCCTCTGCAACTGGAGAATTCTCATTGGTTCATGGTGGACCAATGAAAATTCCCCCTGTTGCTAGGGAAAATTGGACTATTGTCTCCTATGGGGAACCCCATGCCTCTACTGGCATCCGGGCTGTGTACCGGTAATTAAAGCAGACTGGCCTACGCAGAGTGGATGGCACAAATTATGCAAGCAGATGCAAAATGTACGGATCATTTACCATGCCCGTTTTGCATCTGCTAAAGTGTTAACAGGCCCTTAGGGTGGTCAATTGGAGAGATGTATAAGGAATCAAAGAGAAAGCTTATTCACCTCACTACCAAGAGTCACTTTAAATCTGCAGCATAATTGCTTCTCATTTGCAAACAAATAAAAAATTAAGCACATTTTCAATTGCTGTCACCCAAAATAAATGTTTGGGGTCATTTTGGGTGACAGTTTTGGAGTGATTGTCGTACAGATATACTGCTTTCCTAGCCAAGCAGCCTATTTTTTTCTTTGCAGAGGGGAAGATGTGTGGTAGGCACTTTGCTGCCCTAACTTAAAGAGGAACTCCAGCCTAAACAAACATACTGTCATTAAGTTACATTAGTTATGTTAATTAAAGTAGATAGGTAATATAATCTCTTACCTACCCTGTTTTAAAAGAACAGGCAAATGTTTGATTTCACGAGGGCAGCCATCTTTTTGGTTGAAAGGAGGTGACAGGGAGCATGAGACACAGTTCCAACTGTCCTGTGTGCTGATCACCCCTCCCAGTTGCTAGGCAATGTGAACAACAACATAGGAAACCCCATCATGCTTTGCACAGCATCAGTTTTCTTTGATAGGTGGAGCTTAGCTAAAAATGCAGCTAAAAATGATGCTTTGGTAAGAAAAACAAAGCTCTGATGCTGTGAAACTGTTAAAGAAACAACAAGCCTTTTCAGTTCTGCTGAGTAGATTTTTAGTCCGGAGGTTCACTTTAAGTAAAAGTTCTTTCAAGATCGTAAGAGATTGGTTGTTAGAGATCAAGCATGATGGACACTAACAATCACCCCCAGTCCTCAGTGATGTAAAACACTGCTTTTAGTAGCATGTGGAAAAAGTTGTAACATTTATTAGGCTGTAGTAATAATAATAATAATAATAATAATAACAAATGTATTGCTATCTTTGGTAGCATTGGAGATGAGACTCCAAAGACTGGGAATACTTTTGCATCATCTGTAAAAATGGCAACATTACTTTGCTAAGTCATTAATAAATATGTTGAAGAGAATTGAACATAGTTCTGAACCTTGCAGGACCATACTGCTAACAAACTGAGCATGAACCATTTTTACTACCACCTGTGTAGAAAGGGGCTCTTCACAGTGAGAATGGTAAAAATGTAAAATATCTTACCATTGCTGGGCAATCTGTAACTCTGGGTGTTTCAACTTAGTCCTACCCCACAGAGCCATATTAATCCATGCCATATACTGATGAGGATCAACCAATCCGAAATAGTCTGTATGCATGTTGTATTAGTTTGGCTCTCTGATGGCCCATACTCACGGGCAGCAAAAGTGGCCTGTCGCCAGCACACGTGAGCGTGTGGGCGACAGGCCGGCGACAGCTCCTCGCAAGGTCCCTCCGCATACACACGCGGAAGAGGGACCAGCGGCGCGACGGAAGCTGTCGCCGACGTTCCTCCTCCCCCCGCCGGAAGCTCCGCATACCTCAATGGAGGTTGCAGTCGCTAGTCCGCGTACTCACGCGGACTAGCGACAGTTGCGGCGGAGGTGCGGCGGCGACTGTCGCCAGGCGATTGAAACTTTCAATCGCCTGGCGACATCAGCGACGGGCGACAGTTCGGGGTGCGCGCCCGTGCGACGGCCCATACTCACGGGCGACCTGTTGCCGCAACACGCGCGCGCCGCGTGTTGCGGCGACAATTGTAGCCCATGAGTATGGGCCATAACATTATCAAGCTGACACATCATTGCATTCCAGTGGTTCTGAAGGGGTGTTTAGCTATCAGGGTCAAAAAATGGATGATCTGCATATTCAGCAGTAATATACTGTGGGACACTTCAAATGTTCATTGCAACCTGAATAATCACAAATGCCTTCTGTTTTAAGAAGGCACAATTCTCTTAATTAAAGAGTTGTTACAATGTAGAATATATAATTACAGGAAGTAGTTATGGCACATTCTATATCTGCTTTGAGAGCTGGTTCACACCACAAAAGCTTTTTAAACGCTAGAGATTTTAAAAGCTCTTGCTAATGCAATGCTATGGGGGATTTTTACAAAATCACATAGCTCCAGTGTGCACACACATAGGATAACATTAGCAGGAGCTTTTAAAATCACAAATCGCTCAGAAAAGCTCTTCTGGTGTGCACCAGCCCCGAAAGAGGACTTGGATGCTTTCCTAGCATTGAAAGACACCCATGGATATTATTAACAAGGTAATTCCTAGTGATGTTGATCCAGGGATCTTATCTGCCACCTGGCATCAGGAAGAATTTTTCCCCAAACCCTGTAATTTGTAAGGGTTTTTCATCTTTCTCTGGAACTAGAATATGAGCGGTTGCAGGACAGTGGATTTTTTTTGTCTTTTTTTAAATCAAACTAATTATGACTATGACTCATTTCCTGTTGCTATGACAAGAGCCAACAACACAGGAAGTAAGGGGGAATCTTCCTACTCAGGACCCAGACAAAAATAAAAACATGGTTTTTATTTAAACTAAAACTAACAAACAAACAACTTTTTGGTGGACAGTTAAACTTAAAAAGGGCAGAAAAAGATAAAAAAAAATAACTTACATCAGGTATGTCCACATTTATATCGCCTTCAACCTCCCTATAAAACAAGCTCTTATCACTTTGGATTCCAAAATGTTTCATATATTATATTTAGAAAATATTATAAGAACATTGCTGACATTTTTGCAAACATAAATGTCAAATAAAATATGTCAAAACAAAAAAATACAACATGTGAAAACAATCTATGTACCTCCTTCTGGTGTTGAGTGTATATAAGCTGTGTGTTCTAACATCTTGTCACCATACAGGAACTGAGTCTAAAGAAGGATTAGTAGCTGAAAGCTTACTCTTTTCCTTCTAAGTTAGCCAATAAATGGTATCATCCTGATACAAAACTTCTTGCTGTAAATGTCAAGTATAATACAAATTATGATGTTAATAGCATATAATATAGATTATATATTATATATATATATAATCATAAGTACAGTTGTTCTGACCATTTTATTTGTCAATGCCGCGTTTTGGGGCAGCACTCCTTTTTCAAGCTCTGCTACATGCAGCAGAGCTTGAAAAATGTGAAACGTCGCATTGAAGCTGTATGCCATTTGACAAATAAAAGAGCTTGAAGAATTTGATGGTGCCAGTCTATATCTTCTACATATGCCTTTCTCATGGTCAGAGCAACAGGACGTATGATTATATAATATATAATCTATATAAATAACAGACCTGTAAACTTAAAGAAATACCGAGGTGACATGATGTATGTATGTACGTACGTATGTACAGTGCCAAGCACACAAATAACTATGCTGTGTTCCTTTTTTTGTTCTCTGCCTGAAAGAGATAAACATCAGGTATGCAAATTAACTTTTTATCTCTGGGTCTGTACAGAGGACAAGAAGACATGAACTGCACATGGAGGACTTAAGATTTTACCATCTATTTAGAAAGGGTTTTTCACAGTGAGGGTGGTTATGATGTGGAATATCCTTCCAAATGAAATAATAATGGCAGATTCTAGGCTTGCATTTCAAAGGGATGCTTTCCTTAATTTGAAGGGCATCCACAGCTATGATTGCTAGATGTTGGGAGGTGATACCTTGATCTAACATGAGTTTCTTCCTTTGTGGCTCTCTGGATTGAGTTAAAGTGAGGCTTAAAAAGTTGAACTAAGTATTTTTGTAAACTTTATGATAGTGACCCAAAACTGTCTTTTTCATAACCAGGTACAAAGCATCATCAGCAGACAGCTGTTTCATTTTAATTATGTTCTGTCCCTCCTAGTGTTGTCTGATGCATTTCTAGAACATGTCACACTAACTGATGGGGAAATATAATACAGCCATGTTATGTACTGTAAACACCATTTGACGTTAGGTCCCATGAGCTCTTGCAGACTATGACCTGTTGCTCTCCAATGTCCCCAGTGACAAATACTATCACTTTTTCAACCTCTTCTTTTTGACCCATTTGTTTAATCAGTACTGCTTTTAAGTCATGCATTATCATTGTACTTACTCAATGTCTGCTTTCTTTTCTGAAAATATTCTAAGGCAAAAATCTGCTTCTTGGTGAGGTTCAAATGTTGTAGGAACAAGCATGTAGTCCCCAGGTGGAAGCTTGAATCGTTGGGAGATCTCCCTCAAATTA